>NW_028221423.1:327592-356221 GCF_014529385.1 Adiantum capillus-veneris | reverse complement strand
GGTAGGTCTTCACAGGCAATTACATCATTTTGTGCAGAATTTTTGTCAGTGCCATTTCTTGCATAATAGGTGCCTTATAGTCTTCTACAATTTGTGCTATACAGCACATGTTCTTCCCCGCTCCTATTTTTGGGCAGTTTTCACATCAGGTGTAGCATTACCATGGCCATGGCTGACAACAAACACAGATGTCTTCAAGTTGTTTGCTACTGAGGACAGGTTGGATGGGGACAATTACCCTATGTGGGCTTATATGATGCAACACATTCTTGTGTCAACGGGCGTCTGGAATATTGTGCAGGGCATTGATGTACGTCCTGATTTTGAGGATGTAGGCGATGTTGAGGATGTTGCAGGTCTTGCTACAAGGATTGATGCTATTAGAGTTATTTTGCCTATGACAGAACAAGCTCATTGGGATATAAAGGATGCACATGCTCATGCATTGATTGCGTTGTCTGTGAAGTGCACCATTGTTCCTCACATCCGCTCAGCAAAATTTGCAAAACAGGCTTGGATATTCTAGCAGGTCTTTATGCAAGCCGCAATGAGGCTAAAATTGCTTTGCTGCGTAAAGAGCTGGAGTCGAAGATTATGCATGAGGAAGATGATATGGACACTTTCCTTGCTAGTGTCAAGGATATCAATGAGCAAATTATTTCTGCAAGTGAAGTCATTTCAAACAGTTCCCTTGTGCAGACTGTTCTTGATGCCTTACCAGATTGTTACCAGATTTTTGCTAGTACTTGGAGACTTATGACCCAAGGAAATCTAGAAGTTTTCAAGTTTGATGCATTATGCACATTGCTATTGCAAGAGTCACTTTCCAAAAGAAATAGGACTAGACAGAGTGTGCAGTTCAACTGGATTTTATTGCTTCTCAAAGGAAGGGTGGTAATAGCAACGCAACCACTTCTTATGCTTCTTCTGCGAGTGGCAAAAATTCTGTTCCTAATGCTTCTGCTGGTAGCACTTTGTTTGGAAATTCTGGTGATAAGGGCAAAAAGAAGATGTGTTGCCATTATTGTAAAGTTAACCTCACCTGATCAAGCAGTGTCCTAAGTTGAAGGCCAAAGAGGCTAAAAAGAAAGAGGGTGGTTCCACTGCAAATGCTGGTTCAAATGCAGCCATTGTTGAGTCTTTTGTGAAAGTACCTCACATAGTGAATTTTTCACCTCTCTTGAGTCTGTCCCTCATGGAAATTCAGTCACTTGTGCCAGCAATGCCTCTTATCCGGTTCAGGGAGTTGAAAAGATTGTGCTTACTACTGCTAACGGTAATTCTTTCACACTTGATGCACTTTATGTACCTGGGATCAAGAAGAATATTTTGTCTATATCTGTACTTGCTAGACTTGGACTTGTAGTCAAATTTGTGGATGACAGATGTACAGTTCATGATCTCAGTTTTGGTGATAAAATTGTTGCATCTGGGCTTTTGTGCTGTAAGGCATGGGGACTGAACATGCTAATCTCCACCCAACCATGCCCTATATAGGCCCTTGGCCTGCTAAATATAGGACCCCCTTGACTGCATGTCCATTCTTGCCCTTGCCCGTGACTGGTCCTACCCTTGTCCTGACAATACTCCTCCCTTGGAGAAGCGTTTTCGTCCTCGGAAACACAAGTGATGGTATCTTGATAAGAACACTAATGTCTTCTACCATAACATCCCTCATGGATCCAACGGTTCATTTGAGTGAAACCCGGGTTAGCAGGAGGTTCAATGAAACCAAGAGTAACATCTTGATTTTCTACATTGTTGTCCATTTGTAATCATCTTATGGTACCGGTTCTTATCAAACATGGTGTGTAGACTCCATTTAGAACGCTCATGAGCATGGTAAACGAGTTTATCACAACAAAGATGTACCAAAAAGAGTACTTCTTGTCACTTTCCATGAAAGTAATCTGCTAACATAACTCATCAGCCAAGTTTAAGTCCTTGACTTGTTCCCAATTTTCATCATTAGTAAACAACCCCACCCTAATGAGTGTTCAAGGTTGAGAACCTGACTTATACATGAAGAGACTACCTAATTGCAACGTGCGTTAACTGATAGTAAGTAAACTCCAAGAAGAGACATAAATGCTTATTAATTGGATTGCTTGGTGCTAAAGTACGCACTTTGCATATCCTTTTAGCCCAAGGTTACACTTTGTAATCTGCCAATCCCCTTGGATAGTGACAGTACTGAGGTGTGTTTCCCCCATGGTTTACAGACAGTCTTCCCAGACGATTGGTAAACAGGGAATCACAATAGCGTATAACATTGTTGAGGAATCAACATGATGTCCGGAATAATCGTCGTGGTTAACTTGAAAAATCCACAAACACCCAAACCGAGCCATGCCCTCTATTGGTGATTAGTAGACCCAAAAGTAATCTCATAGAGATAGTGCACATAGAGTGTAAAATGCTTCATAAGCAATATGCATGCCGTTCCAAATCAGCCTTTGCTAAACACTAGGGCCCATAACACCTAGTGTGCATGCATTTAGCAAGAAACAGATCTGAACCTGTATATCCATGGTAATCTTTGCCAATACTTATGGCAAATGTGATGCGCGTTGAACACATTAAACAAGAACGTAAATATTTTTGAAAAGAAACTAAGTACTTTCAGTTGCAATCTTTTGCAAGCCTTGTTGAAACGTCTGAATGGCAATAGAAGGTGAAACATTGATCACTTCTAGGTACAGACAATGAAACTTTTTCATTAACCACTTATAGCCTTGCTATATGTATAAACAACCATCTACAATGTTGTTTAGCAATACTTGTAGCTGAACAAGTCATTCTAAGTATCTGACAATTTTTGGCCACTGAAATTGCTCCTGATACGTCGTGTTGAAAATGGTCTAGAAAACAGATGTGACCAACACCTAGGGACTTTGTCGTGACACATTTCTGAAATAGGGGGCGCCAGTGTCAGTCCCAGAGACTCATATTCGCCACATGTGGAATATATCTCAACTAAGGATGTCTGAAAAAATAACATCCTTCAAGTACTAGATGTACTTATGTGTGGAGGTAACTCTAAATACTCTGCGACAAGAGTGAGAGGGACCCTCATTCATTGCTCCACACTGGCTAAACCGAACTCCTTGAGTTCCTAGACCATGTTATATCCCCTGTGACAACATGTGCCAAATTGAACCCTACAAGTAGGTTCGTAACATCATAAGGCAGAAAGATAGATTGGACACTTGGCCCAAAATACTTTGTGCCGACATGCCCTTGGGATGGATCTGTAACATCCAAGCGTACTTATACGTCTTGAAAAACCAAGCAAAGCATACTAAAAATGGAATAACACCAAATCAATAGATGCGTACCTGGAGATTTGAACGTAATGTTCACTTACCTGTATTCAAATGGAGAGGAGTACGTCCCCTACCTTAAAAAAAACCGCATTGCACTGGGAACCCAATGTGTTGCCTTTGCAATCCAAGCCCTTGGATTAGAATCTACGTAGTGAAACCCCTTGGTAAGACTCTTTGTAGAAACTGCTCAAATAGCAAATAACGGTAACCAACATAGTCAACCATGTACAGAATGATTGGAATCAACGTGAAAAGTGTGTTCGTCCGCTACCACATGGTAGATTGCGGAATTCTTTCCTTGAAAGTATAACTAGGAGAGATCAAGTGTGATCCTTAATGCAAATCAAACTGTGATCCTTAATGTCTATGGGGAGATGTAGCAATCACCCTACTGGGTCTTACAATAAAACAGTATGTCCATAGACAATCCGTAGTGCTATAGAGGGAGTTGGAGATCCACACAAGTGAAATGCCTAGCTCTTATGGGCAACCATGCTGTCTCAACCTATAGCTGCATCTATACTCCGTGGTATAGATCAGCTAATGTGAGTTCAAGAGTATCAAAAACTCAACTTGAGCATCGCACTAGAAACATGTAGTGCAAAATGAGACCCTAATCATCTGAAATGACAAGATTCTTGCTCATCCATTAACGTCAATGTATTCGATGTGTATTCCCTTGGGCAGATCTATTCGGTCATAAGAACAATCATCCAAGGAATGCCAATAGTTGGGTCCTACCCAAAATCTGACAATGGCTCTTAGCCAGCCTATGTGTGGCTCGTAGCTCTTACGGAAATTAGTGTTCAATCGATAAACAGATGAAGACTAATGTGAATGGCATCTTGGACAATTGCTAACTGAGAGTTAGAGCACCTTGGCTCATGCTAACTCCCAAACAAAATATGTATCAAAAGCTACTTAGAAAGTTGTCATTATTTTTGAGAGAAATAAGAAAAAGAGAGAAAAGAAGAGTATGCTGGGCTGAGGAATTTTTCTTAAATTTCTAGAGTGTGTGCCCAGAACGTGTGCTCTTAGGCATCTTATGCCTGATAGGCAGCTTATCCTTTAAGCGTACCCCAGTTTTCCGGTATGACGCTCTCATCAAGCGAGGTAACAAAAAAACCCAAATCAAATCTTGACCATCTATCGTGTATGGAGTCGTGATTGTACTAGGATGACTTGGATAGGGCACTTTGCCGGTGAATTAGTTCCAAGTGTTAGGTTCTTTTTATTGGTGTTGTGCATGGACAGCAACCAAAAATCATGTCAAACAATCCATAACTTATCTTGTCCATGTCAAAGTGTTTGGTGTTATAGTGGAAGCTTATTGCATAAGGTGGTAAAATTGAATCTACCTAGCTATCATGTCGTGCATGCAGAAATGTAAGCCCTTGGCAAAAGTAATGGCTTCAAACGTGAGAGCCAAAACCATAAGTGCCTTGCACAGATGTACTGGTAGGGAGTGATATGCCATATTTTGGCAGTTCCCCAAACTTGTGTGCCACTGCCGGTGATGCCAAGTCATTGAGCAGTATCTTGGCACAAGGGAGAAGCCTTGCTTCATATTAAATTGGCAAAGCACTTTGGTTTGCACAAAAACAATAATTTCCAAGTAAACATGGAAAAATAAGAAGAACTTAAAATTGGCTAACTTGGTCGTTGCAGTAACCAATGGTCTAGAAATTTGGAACGAAAAAAAAAAACTCATTACAAACTAGCTCTTAGCCATAACTGCTTTGCGAGAGATTGCTGCAAGAGAGTTATGGTATATACACTTACACCCCTTTGTATCATATACGTTTGTCTTGTACGTAATGAGACAACTTGCAAAAATCCTTCCCAAGTGTCTATGCTCATAGCATATGCCCAAAGTGGGAAGGCTCAATGCAAAATGCAGAAATGGAAGCCTTGCTTCACATAAGGAAGGATTAGTTAGCCAACAGATGCTGCTGTCAACGTACAGATATAATGGTAAACTTCATTTGACCTTGTCGATGGAAATTGGCTAGTGATGTGTGGCTAGCATCTTTGCCAGTTTCTGAAAGCAGTGACAAGAAGTTGGCCATGCTGAGCCCTATGTACCCTTCATCAAATCGAGCCACATGGTGTGCCAATCTCCTTGAAAGTACATTGGCAGAAAAATGAACTGTTGATGATCCGTGCAGTAGATCAGTGCGGCAGGTACCCAAGCCATGCTTGAGTCAATTTCGCAAGCTCAGCATTGAGGTGATTTCAACCATGAATGTCAAGAACACCCTACTAGGGACATACCTTACTGGGTGTGCAGGTACCTCAACTACCACTTATCACTTGAAGAGGCAATACAAGCCGTGCTTGTAAGAGACAATCAGTCGTGCTAGAATCATGTCAAAAATTTGTAAAGGCAACACAGTACTGGAAGGCTCCTGCTCTTAGTCGAGCATGCCAAACATCTTGACTATCTTTATCACTCCTTGTTGGCATTGCGTTTGCTCTCGAAAGCTTTTTGCCCCGAGCATAATCCTTGGTCGACGTGCAATCGTCATTGATTTTGGAAGAAAATCACCCTTGGAAATCTCTTTTTGATAAGATGCGGGAGCACTTTGCTTCCTCGCTATTGCAAACCAGGCAGGGTGTCCTTGAGTGGCCCTTACGCCTTTTTGAGGCTCGCCTGCATCTCGGCAAGCCAAGCAAGGAGTTCATGAGCGGCCTTCCCGCCCCTTCAATCCTCGTATGCATCCAAGGTGGCCCGACAGTCGGCTTTTGGTGGGGCGGGCCGCTAGTATACAAATGAGAGACATGTTGCTCAATGTAAGGCGATTTGAATGCTACTTTCAAGATGAAAGATTTGGGGTTGTTGCATCATTATTTGGGCATACAATTTAAGCAATGTGATGGTGGGTATTGCTTTGTGTCAGAAAAGTTACATAGAAACATTGCTATGTAAGTTTGGACTTGAGGATTGCAAACCTATTGCCACTCCCATGGAAACAGGTTTGAAGTTGAGTCTACATGATGCTGGCAATCATGCTGATGTCACTCTTTACCAAACTGATGTTGGCTGCCTCATTTATGTATGCAATACAAGGCCAGATATTCAGTTTGTAGTCTCACAGGTCAGCAGATTTATGCACAGCCCAGGGTCTAAGCATTGGTAGGCTGTCAAGAGGATTCTTGCTACCTTAGTGGCACTTTACATCTTGGCTTGTTTTATCCCAAGGGGGGATCATTGCTGCCAGATTTACATGATTTTTTGGACTCAAATTGCGCTGGTTGTTTTGACACACGAGTTTCCACAAGTGGTTTTTGTTTCATGCTTGGCAGTTCATGTATATCATGGTCGATCAAGAAGCAACCTATTGTGGCCACTTCGAGTTGTGAGTCTAAGTACAGGGTAGTCTTCACAGCTACGATTGAGTGTGTATGGCTCAGACGCCTTATGGTTGATTTGGGTGTTGGACAAGACACTGCCAACACTATCTACACTGAGAGTCAGAGCGCATTGGCAGTTGCAAGGAGCCCAGTTTTTCATGCTTGCATAAAGCACATTGAGGTGAATTACCACTATGTCAGGGAGAGACTCTGAGCAGGAGAAATCAGCTTGGCTTATGTGCCAACACAAGACAACCTTGTAGATCTTTTCACAAAGGCATTGTCTCTATGAATCTCCAAGCTTTCCACAAAGCTTTGGGCTTACTCCCCTTTGTGGATTGATCATGTCCTCACGGCATGGCACTTCCCTTTACTCATGTTCCAGCTCTTGTTCACCACATCACTCCAGGGGGGATTTGTTACCATATACATGTGGTAGTGATGTGTGTGAACACACTAGGACCGCCGGGGAATTTTTTCCCTCTTTAGGAGGTTTTTCCCCCTATGCATTGTATATACGCCCATCACTCTAGGGTGTGGGACGCATGTCTAACCTCACCATCCTATCTTATTGCAGTATTAGCAAGAATTACGATTAATTTGTCAAACCATGGGACGAAGTTGACTTGACTAGTGCATAGAGACTACAAGAGGTTGTCAATCTCTTGGAAAACAACTAACAACTCGCATCTAACTCAAGCTACACTCAAGTGACTGAAATCACCAAAAGCCAATCGCTCATCGGCAAGCAAATCACATCCGTTACACCCTCAAATGACATCCAAAAGTAATGAAACTTCTAGGACAAGTTTATAAGACCTAAGCACACATGCTTATGGTCTCAAACCCCACTTTAGGTCAAGTTCCAAAATCGTGATTATTAACAGAAGTGGATTTTTGACCTAGTCTTTTTTGACCCAGAATGCATCTAAATGCTTAGCAATGATGCCCCAATACCCCGCCTATGCTTAGTTTTTTATTTAAAAGTGTAAATTCCTAGTTATGATGAAATTAGGCCGCGAGTTGGCGACGCCAAAAGCTACAAAATACTGTGAATGGCTTACGTCAATGCGTAGAGCTCTTACCTGCGGTTGCAATGCAACAAACACAATCACAATGTGACAACCGGAGAGGTAGTAGGAAGTGCGAGAAGGAGAGAAGTGAGCGCCGTTAGCTCACGCTGTGTATTTCTTATCCAAAAACTTATAAAAAACTTACAAAAATTGGCTTTTATACCTTAGCCAAGGTTTTTGGGTGGTCAAAACTAATAATCTAGAGTCCTATCAAAGTTGGGTGATGACTGGCTGATACAATCTGGAAGCTTGTAGCCCCAGATCATTAATTATAGAGTTTACCCGATTCATCAAAATAATAAATTTTTTACAAAGAGAACTCCAAAATATGGTGTCCGCATTAGCTTGCTGCTAACATTCCCCCCTCCTCGCCTGTGTCGTCCCTTGACACAGCTTTATGGGCTAAAATAGTCTTTGGGTTGACGGCTTGCGAGGCAGTCTTTAAGCGCATCCAGTGCCTTCTGGTATCTGATTCTTTGTTCTTTGTCGGACACTTGCAAAAATTGCATTGTGACTTGATTCTTCAGCTCCCCTGCTCAGTAGCCTACAAACCTGGATGTTAGGTTGTTGATCACCAGTGCAAATATCTTCGTTCGCTAGGTGAAGAATCCAGTGTAAAAATCTTCTTCAAAGGCTAGCATATTATTTGATGGCAGGAACATGCATCTGGCATAGAATCTGTAAAGGAACTCCTCTGAAGGTTTCCCACTCAGACCGTAGCATAAGCCTTTGTTTCCTTCCAAGAATGATAGCCATGGGGCTCCTATTTTCTCAGGATCATTAAAAACTTGTATACATGTGAGCAGCATTCAGTAGACCTTACATAACATGGCACAGGAGAGATCTGGCAGACTCTTGAAGAAAGACATGGCGTCCGTTAGGGTTTTCACCATGTATTCCTCCGTCTCTTGGCATCTCTCTGGAGCTGGTAGCCTAGGGAAGTTGATCCAAGTTGGCCTCTTCTTTTGTAGTGCTTCATGTGCTTGCAATGTCCTTACTCTGGGTACAGGACAGAATGTTGGATCTCTTTGAAGGGCTGCAGGTGCTCTTGTGAACAGAATCAGGTATCTTGGATTCTTGTTCAACCGGCTTAACCTCCACTTTGGGTGGTCTTTATGTGTGCCATCTTCTTGCATATCCTTGTACAGCCTTTCTTTCACCTGTAATAGTTCTACTTTGATGAGAGGGTACGGCAGGGATTGTTGGTGCCATTGAGCGTTGATCTAATTGGGAGTGAGTTGAGTGATGTTGACAGAGTGTAAAACTCTCAACTCCCAATCCATAGTGGCTTTCCACTGCTCATCCACCTCTAGGGTGATCTTCTCCTTCAGTGTGTCTTCTTCAGCTTTTGACAGCTGGACCATTGGCACGGTGTCTTCATCCGTGATGTTAATCTGTAAATCTTCATTACCACTCGGCTCTGCTGTTGACTGTGTCTCAAACTTAGCAAACAAGACCAAGGGTATGTCTATCTGTGGCGGCTCTAAAGTGCCTGCCTGGTCCTGCGTGTCTGGTTTTCCATCTCTGAGGAGTTGATTTATCCGCTTGAGTTCTGGTATCTCCTTTAGAAGCTCCTCCTTTCTCTGAACCTGCATCAATGCCAGGTCCCTGCACTATGATTGTTCTAACTTTAATTCCAATTCTAGGTCTTTGTTTTTCTTTTCAAGTGCCTTGTGCACTTCATCAGTTCCTTTGATCGAGACCACGGATGGATTTTCTCTTATTTGCCGTAAGAAAATGGCCTGATCATTGATCCTTTGTTCAGAATATTGCAGAGAAGCATTGGCAACATCTAACTGCACCTGAATTTTTTGAGCTGACAGAGAGGTCATAAGAAGTTCATTTGTAACTTCTGTCAGTTGCTCATCTTTTGCTTTGCAGGCATCGGACGGTTTAGTGAGTAGAACACCTAACTCCTCCATTTATTTTTGTTGTTTATCTATGCCAAACTGATGTTGTTTCGCTTTTGCCTTCAGCTCTTGCACCTGCCTTTGGAGATCAGTGATGACAGTCATCCTGTCTTCTAGCTTTCCTTGGAGAGCGTCAATTACCATTTCAAGTTTCTTGGCCTTTGTGCTGCGGTTTAAAGCTGCTGAATGGAGTCTCTCCGTCAATTCCTGCATCTGACGTGCATATTCATTGACCTTTACTATTACTTTATCATTTGACTGCCACTCCTCCTGTCGTGCCAGTTGAGATGTGTCTGCAGTCTCATGTGTTGCTTCTTGCTGCATCGTAACTGCTGGTGGTTCTTGTGTGGAGGTAGATGGTCGGTCTTCTTCCTTCCCATCCTGAGGCTTTGATGCCTCGGCAGTTTCTGGCTGAGTAGAAGTAGAGGGTGTTGTCTCAACCCTTGCTGTCTCTTCAGGTGCCGGCCTTTCTTCCTTCTCTGGCTCGGGCTCCGTCTCATGTACAGTGGTAGGTTCTTTTTCCGCATTTTCTTCTTTATCAATCTCTTTTTTAGATCTAGTTGCCTTTTCCTCTTCCGGATTTTGAGTATCTTCTGTTGCCTTCTCTTGTTCTGACTCGACTTCTTTTTCTTTTTGTCTGTCGGGGTGGTTAGCCTCTTGTGCATATTCTGTTTGCTGGGTGGACTCAGAATCTTTCTCTTTTTCAGGATCTACTTCTTCATTGGTGTCTTTGCCTGCAGGTGATGATGGTGGGCTAGGCATGGGATGGTCTTCTTGTTCTGTATGTAGTGAGATGGGTCGGGGAGATCCATGACTTTGCTCTTGGCTAGCCGTTTCCTCGGCTTGCCTTTGGTCTTCCACTTCCTTGGTTTTCTTTGCAGATTCTTCTTCTTCCTTCAGCTTTAGCGCTTTAGCCTCTTGGTACATTCTTTCTAAATGCTTTTTTGGATCATCCGCCTCTTTTCTTGTATGATGCTTTGTTCAAGGGCCTTTAAGTCTGGCAGGTGCCCATTTTTTTGGGTCCTTCCCTTGTGCTTGCCTACGGCGCTGGTACTCCTGTTTTTCTCTTTCAAAGCGCGCTTGTTTTTGAGCTGGCTCTTCTTGATGTGCGGCCACAGCTTTTCTTTTCATCTCTTCTCTCCGAGCTCTCTTTTCTTTGTTGTCAAAGCTCTCACTGTTGTGCCGTTCCGGTGAGCTATCAATTGACTCATCATCAGATTTATGTGATCTTTTACTTGACCTTGTAGCTCATGGAGACGGTTGTGTTGCCAATATCCATGTATTCTGATGAGGGGCAAGCGGTAGGTTGTCGGCCATGCCAATGGCATGATATGCTATTCTAGTCAAGACCTCTGGCACACCCAAGTACATGATTTTTCCTTCCTTCTTGGTGCCCTTCAAGGTTGTCAAGACATACTGCGCGTGGTCCATGGGCTGTCTTGTTGTCGACTTGAGAACCTGAGTGAATGTGGTGGCCACAGTGTGATTTGGTGTAGTGTACCTTGGTGGCATTTTTGGCAGAAAATGGAAGTGTTGGTGGTAAAAACGGGTTGGCTCTTCCACCTATTTGTGGATAAGATCGGCAAATGTAGCCGCGACTGTCTCTTTGGGATAAATATGCCTGCGATTTTCCTGTTTCTTGTTCGCATGGTCATTTCTTCAGTGGGCAATCTGAGTGCCTTTGCCACTATCTCTTTTGTGATCACTACTTTGACCTTGTTCCCTTGGGTGTCTGATATCTATGCGGTTCCGTCTTCTTTGATGGTGGATAGAAGCTCGTAAGCTTTCTGAAAGTCCACTTTGCAAGGCTCTTGTTCGTAGAAATGTCTAAGCCCCAACCTGCGGTTAGCCTCTTTTGTCTCTGGCTTGACAGCTACATCATAGACTTATTTGGGCAGGAGTTGCAACTCCACCTAATGCCCCTCTTCACTCTTGAACCTGCCAGTGAAGACCGTAGTGTGGTGCTCTTCTAACTGTTCTCTGGAAAGGTAGGATGCCTTTGCTGCTTTGACTGACTCGGAGTCTAGTTGATACAGGGGTAGTTCTTGTAGTTTCTCTTTTTGGTTTAGCTTGTTCTTGGCCCTCTCCGCTGCTTGCATGGCTCCAATTCAGTTAATAGAGTGCAAAGTTAGCAGATTTGTTGAAATTTTCTCTGAAATGTTCTTTTAGACTGAAATGCTGACAATTTGATTCAATTTGCTTCAAATCAATTTTTGAACAAGCAAAGATGCATAAAAACATGCAAGGAACAAAACTGTATGGTCAAAACAAAAACTTGTAACCAAAGTAAATAATCACGATTATTTACAGCTGGGGAAAATTTCCAACTTTTTGCAAACTTGGCTTTATAGGCTTGCAGTATATACTAAATACATGCTCTGAGTGAAATATGGGCTCATTTGGATGCACACAATGAAAATGGTACCAGATTTTGGCTTTAGGTCTCTGAAACAGTAGATATAAAGGAAATTTGAGATTTTGAACTCCAAATTGATTAAAAATTGGCTAGTAGGCTTATCACATCAAGTACTTTGGATGTATGGTAACACAATATCCAAATTCCCCAATTTTGACCAGAAAGTAAATAATCGTGATTATTAACTTTTCTTCCAAAATTGACATTTATTGGTACACATTGGTTCTAAGCATTGTATGGACCTTGGGTATGAGATATGAAGTGATTTGGATCAAGAAATGTAGTCCATAACCCAAATTTTGGCTTGCAAAGACTTCTTTGCGTTTTTTGGCAATTTTACAAGTAATGGGTGGTCATTTTGGCTCATTCTTGATTTTTGGCATGTAATAGGTGTGTACACATGATAGGTGAGGTGATTTGACAATTTCCAAGCAAAACTGATGCAAAAGTAAATAATTGCGATTATTTACAAGAGTGTCAAAAACTTTGCAAAACCTACAAATTTTGACCTGGACATGTTTCATACACCTAATACAAGTCCTAAATTGAATTTGGTAAAGTTTGGTCATGCCGGCATCGCTTTGTGCTCTATTGACTCTAAAATCACCGTTTTTTGTGACTACTTTGTCTATTGGGTTGGTCGGTCAACTTTGAGGCTTTGGACTGGTCCGTAACATAGTCATCAAGCAATCTGTCCAAGTCTGGCTCATTTGGAGTCAGTTTGACCCTGTATGTCGAATTTGAAGCTTTCTAACCTTCGAGCCATTTTCTGCCTTTCGAGGGCTTTGCTTGATGGATTTAACCAAACCAATCATACACATTGTATATGGACCTCATTAGCAAGCCATCTGTGGAGTCAGGTTGGAATTCTAGCATTTGCCGAAAACCTAACTTTTCTACTGGGGACCCCCTTGACCCCAGCTGAATGTTCATTTGATGGTATAGAAAGGTTCTATTATGTTAGGGCATGCTATGGTTCAAATCCCATCCGATTTGGTCAAGCTGGCAGGCCGCTATAGTCAGTTTTAGGTCGTAGGTCTTCGTGCACTGCTCGATTCCTAGGGTTTTTTCTAGGGCTTTAGACTAGCTACAGGCCATACAAAATGGATCATTGTCAAGTAAAGAACTTATCCCTCATGTCTCATGTGAGACGGCGCTGAAAATGGTCAATTGTGGGCTCCAAAAAAGTCGCGCGAAAGAGGCCGAAATCTCTCTCTACAAAGGCTCCAAGTGGAAATGAAGTGGTTTTAGCCTACCTTAGATATCTATACCCGGACTTCCCGAACCAATTTTCCCCAAATTCCCTCGTTAGTCCTACTAGGCCATGAAATCTATGTTAGACTCAAAAAAATTCCTGATTGGATTCCTGTAGCTCATTCTGCAAGAATTTTGCAAAAGTAGGCCTGGCTGCCTAATTGAGGCTTCCCGCTTCCATCTTCTGATTTCGTTGAAAATTTTTGTGCTTGTCCGCCTTGTCTTTGTGACCACCATCGTGTCTTCCATTTTTCCATCTGAGCTTCCCTGCTCTTAATATTAACTTTTGACCTGTTTATTTGAAAAAATCAAAGAAAATAGCAAAATGCTCTAAAAAAGTAAAGTAAAAATCCAATAATTAAGAAAATCCCTTGAAAAACACAGCTTTATTGTTTTTTGTTGGATTTCTCTATTTCTAAGCCTCATTATCAACAAAAATGATGAAAATACCCAAAAAAGGACTATTTTTATGATTTTCTGAAAGTATATACACTATTTACACTCATCGGGATGATATTATCAGTGAATTTTTCCTTGCTGATAAATTATAAGGGTATTATTAGGTAATTTGGCAAAAAAATCACACGTTAACATAGAACTTTGTCCTCCCTCTTCAAACATTGCTCTTAATTACTTAGTACTTAGTACTTAGTTCTTAGTGCCCTTCCACCCCTCCTAGATGGCGTACTCCGGGACGACTGTGTGCATGGGTTGAGCAACCATGTCTATGCATAGCCGTGGTTGGCTCTACCATGATATGAAGAACAATGCAATTCAAACCAATATTCTATGCAAGAACTGGGTCTTGAGTAATCAACTCAAGCGTTTCCAATGTCGAGGTTTGCTGTTGATGTCTTCCAAAGAGCAAATCTTGTAGTATGTGTGCTCTCTGTTTGATTGTACCATCAGGGTGCTTTAGCACACTGATTGATTCAGATATTGGTAGCACTTTTGACTGTTGTCGAGCTTTTTCTCGCCATTGGTAATTTGGTCGGCGTGGTGCTGCATGGTGTGGTGGAGTCTGTTGAGACTTAACTCGCCATTGCTTGATTGGTCTCGCGGGTTTTGGAGAAGATAAGTGCACCTTTTTCTTCCAAACCATTTCCATGTTAGGTTCCTTGCTCGGGGATGCTCGTCTCTGTGTTCGAACCCTTGGAACCTTCTTTTGTTTCGTCGGTGAAGTTTTAGACACCCAAATCTGAATTGGTTTATCCTTAAGCTGTGCTTTCGGTACCAAAATTTACCTGACTCCTTGCATGTTATATGTAGCATTTGATTGTCGAGGGGATGGAGAAGATTGACTTTGTGGATTGGTCTGTTGATTGCTTCTTTTCCATTCCTCCTTGCTTGGTGCAATTGGAACAATGAGTTGCCCTCCTTTAGGTGATAGCTTTAGTTGATTTGTATCCCAATCTGGTACTTCTTTGTATGTACGCATCCAGGGAATTTCAAGAATCATCGTCTCATTCATGTGTTCATCTGGTAAGCATACAAACTGATGAGGACATGAACACCCATGTACTATCACATTCAAGTTGACTACTCCCAATGTTGGACTTGGGTTCTTGTTGCATCCTTTGATTGTCGCTATTCCCGCCATCAATGCTTCACTTGTTGACTTCTTGTATGTGGAATAACTGACTGTGTTTACTCTAGCTCTTGTGTCAACCAACGCATTGGTGCTATGATTGTTGAACTGTACTTTGATGTGCAGGTCGATTCCATCTAACCAGTCATCATCTGTTGAAACCAGTCTTTAGGTAATTCCCATTGTTGATCATCTATTTCCAAAGTGTTGATGGGAATCGGTATATGTTGATTCTTAAGAGTTGCTTTCCGCTTGAGTCCCAAAGCCTAGCTTCCTCTTGGGCTTCATCAATAACCTGTTGTCGTTTGATCTTCCTTTGTTTGGCTGCATGCATTCTCTCTAGCAATTCATTGGTTAGTGGTAAATTGCATTTCTTTAAACAACATCCACTAATCCAATTAGCCATTGGTTCACCATCTAGGGTGGACAATTTTACTGCTCCACTTGGAGATACATCTTTAATGATAAATGGTCCGTTTTCCTTTTTCTTAAACTTGGGAATGTGTTGCTTAAGGGAATAGACTAGAACTAAGTCCCCTTTCTTGAAGATTTTTGCAATTAAGTGGGAATCAAAAAATTGTTTTTGTTTTCGCTTTTGTGCATAGATATGAGCTACAGCAGTTAGCCTTTGCTTGTCTAGCTTTTCCAAATCTTCAAGTCCTTCTAACAATTCATGTCCAGTTCACTCAAGATTCTGTGCTACCCTTAATGTCAGCAATAGAAATTCTATTGGTAGTATGGCATCAAGACCATAAACAAGGTTAAAGGGTGTAGCATTTAGAGTTGTTTTGAATGAAACTCGATAAGCCCATAGAGCAGCATGGAGATTCATTTCCCAGTCTGTCCTTCCTAAACTAACCACTTTAGTCAGCACTGAGCTAAGAATTCTATTCATATACTCAGCTTGTCCGTTTGCTTGTGGGTGATAGGGAGCTGATTTGTTATGGATGACCATAAACTCAGCAAATACTCTATTACCTCATTGAGGAAATGAGTTCCCCGATCACTGACAATGTCTATTGGCAGTCCATATCTCGTGAATACATACTCATATAAGAATGCAACAGTGGTTCTGGCATCATTCCTTTGAGTTGCTTTAGCCTCGGCCCACCTGGTCAAATAGTCTGTAGCTACAATGATATATTGAGCTTGGGTTCTATAAGCAGGTGGATGTATCGGTCCAACAAAATCTATATCCCATTTTGCAAAGGCTCTAGCCCCCATCATTGGTCTTAAGGGCATGCTATCTACTCGTGTTGGCATTTTTGCTCGTTGACAAGCAACACATCTCCGAACGTATTCTTTTGCATCTGCAAAAAGTGTTGGCCACCATTTTGCGAAGGCTCTAGCCCCCATCATTGGTCTTAAGGGCATGCTATCTACTCGTGTTGGCATTTTTGCTCGTTGACAAGCATCACATCTCCGAATATATTCTTTGGTATCTGCAAAAAGCGTTGGCCACCATATGCCTGCCATCAAGATTGCTCTTGCGGTGGTCTCACTAGAAAAGTGACCTCCAGCTAATCCAGCATGTGCTTGTTCTATAATCGGAATATACTCATTTTCATTTGCACAAAGACGCAAATGTTGATCTTTACCTCTCTGATACAATTGGTTCCCAAAGAGCATAGTCTCTTGCTTCAATTTCATTAGCTCTTTGACGGCATTTACTCATATCCTCAAGAAATGTTTGGCTCGATAAGTAAATAACCAGATAATTACTCCACTTAGGAACATGTGACATTTGAAACAATGTTACATGAGGAATGGGTGTTTATTTTTGACATTGAGGGCAATCCTTTACAAAAGATCGAACATCTCTCCTTATAGTCGGCCAAAATACTCCAAGTCTCAAGATTCGTTGCATAGTTTGGTCTCCTGCGAAGTGAAGGCCTACTATGGTAACATGTGCTTGACTTAGGTACTGTTCTTTTTCTTCAGGGTTAATGCATAAGAGCAATATCCGTCTCGATTCCTTTTGTATAGCCTTCTAGTTAGTAATTGATACATAGCCTTTTGCTTGATTAATCTGATTGTGATAGGAAGTGGTATTTGTGAATCCACTTGAGCTATTTTCATCAATGACACAATGTTTTCTGACCATCTAGGTATCATTTCTACGGAGAACAAATAGGCATCTGGTAAATCATCGTCTACCCCTTTAGGTGATTCTCCTGAAACAATCCTTGACAAATGATCTACTCGTTGATGTGTAGTGCCTTTTTTTACAACCATAGTGAAATAAAATTTGAGAAGAATGATGAACCATCTCACTATTCTCCCTGTGCTACATGGCTTGTTGACCAAATACAACAAGGCTTGGTGGTCCACAAAGAACACAAACTTGTTGGATAATAGGTAATGTCTATACTTTTTAATGGCATAGATCATTCCTAGTCCTTCTCTTTCGATGGTGGTGTAATTCTTTTCTGCCATGTTTAAAATTTGAAGCATCTACATGTACGTGGAATACCTTATCCCAATCTGGTGATTTCAATATTGGAGCTGAGGTGAGAGCTTGCTTAAGCTTCATGAAGGATTCTTCACATGCCTTGGTCCATTCAAAGTGCGTCATCAAGCTATACATGGGTTTTGCAATTATAGCGTACATAGAGATCAACCGTCGGTAATATCCACAATGTCCCATGAAGGCTTTTACCCCCTTGACTATTGTTGGTCTAGGCAAATCAGCAATGACATGAACCTTCTCAATATCAGTAGCTATGCCATTTTTAGACACTATATGTCCAAGAATTTTTCCTTGTCTTCCCATGAATGTGCACTTTTCAGGATTTAAGCAAATCCTATAAAGTCTACATTTTTTGAATACCTTTTTGAGGTGTTCAAAATGATCAGCCCGGATTGATGAATGTACGCATAGATCAGCCATATATACTTCTAAGAATTTTTGAAGGTATTCTTTGAAAGCATGGCTCATCAATCTTTGAAACGTGGTTGGAGCAATAGTTAACCCAAACGGAATAACCCGATAGGCAAATATACCCCATTCTGTTGCAAAAGCAGTTTTGTGCTGATCTTTTGGGTCAACCAAAAGTTGATTGTATCCCAAAAAGCCGTCTAAGAAGATCTAAGCTTCTTTTCCTGCAACTTGTCTAAAACATGCTCAGTTATTGGAAGAGGAAAGTTATCTCTGATGGTAGTTGCATTCACCTTTTTGAGATTAACACACACTCGTAATTTCCCATTCTTCTTGGGTACTACCACAATTGGAGACACCCAATCTGTGTGTTCAATTTTGTAAATGAATCCAGCTTTCTTTAGTTTTTCAATTTCTTCTTTTATGTTCCTGGCAAATCTTTTGTTATACGTGTATGGTCTCTGACTACTTGGTTCACGTCATCTCTCATGGGTATAGTATGTTGACAGATTTCTCGATCAACACCCTTGAGATCCTTGTAAGACCAAGTGAAGATATCTCGGTATTCCTTTAACAAGATCAGTAAAAGATTTTCTTCTTCTTCTGTTAGGTCATTTGCAATGTAAGCAGGTCTAGGCTCTTCTCCCAATTTAGCCAAGTCTACCCTTTTAGCATTTTTAGGCCCTTCGTAAGATTCTCCTTGTTTCGGTAGTTTCCTAACAAATTTTTCACTCATGATTTTTCGATATTGGAGGGTATACTTTTTGTAATGGGATGGAACAGGCATTACATCCTTACCATCCTCTTCCATGGTTTTCATTTCGGTTGTGTATATCTCCTTTAGAGATTTTTTCAACTCTTGATATTCCTTTTTCCGCTCGACTCTGGTCATGATTGGTTTCTTATCTTGTGATTTTTCTTGAGTACCCTTCCTTGTTTTTCTTGATGTGTGAGACATTTCTGAGTTTTTGTTTGAAGGATATCTACCAGTTAATTTGTCCTTGACACAATCATTAACATCTATCTGCATCAGGAATTGTGTTTTACTGGAGACTGGTGGCATAGGTCGTGTTTTCACAATTCTGGTGTCTCTCTTTCGTCTATACCATTTTTGTCTTCTTGATTTCTGGTTTGGAAAGTCAAAAAAAAAATCCTCCCCTCCTTTTAAGACTAACTTAGCTCTCGTATGCTCTTTTTCTGACCCCGAATCTTCTGAGATAGCTGAGTGTTCATCTAACTCATCAGGTGCATCATGATAGAGGTCTAAAAAGACTTGTTGAGCTTTCATTAATTCCTTGGGTTCCTTATCTTTGTTTTCAATGTTGAGGATTGACATCATTTGGATGGGAATTATGTCGTAGTCATCCTCATTGCAAAATTGAGTAGGCATAGACGTATTCACACATACATCCATTTTTGCTAAAATTTGAGTCCACTCGAATGGCTCAAATAAATGCTCTAGAAAGGGTTCAGGTATCTAAGCTTCGTCAGTGCAGTCCTTTCTAGGATACATTCTTCTCGTCTTAAGCTTTCGTTTTTTGAATCTCAGCACATCCAAATAGGAGTGTCTTTGTTTAACCAGGATGGGAGTTTAGTTTTAGCCGAAGAGACTGAATCAAACTCTTGGATGTGTGTTTTCAAGACATCTCTATAAGTGTGATCTTTTAGATTGACTCTTGTTATAGATCCCACTTGCTTCAAGTACAGATAGTTGTTTTCCCAATCTTAGATAAGTTGTACCTGTCGCAGGAAAGGTCTTCCCAATATGATTTCATAGTTGAGTTTTTTCCCAAAGTCTACTATGGCAAAAGTGTGTTGATATTCAATTCCACAGGAATTGACTATCACTTTTTCAAGCATCCCTAAAGGTCTCTCAATGTGTCCGTCAGCCAACTGCAATTTCATTCAAGTTTGTCTAATGGCTAGCTGTCCCCAGGATTCCCATACTACTTTAGTGGCTATGGCTATGCCAGCTCCACTATCCAGTATTGCCATGGTTTTAATGTCATTATATTTCACTGGGAGGGTGGTGTTTCCTTCTTCCCCTTCATAATATTCTCCGACTTTGTTCATAGGAACTGATCAAATCTCTTTGTTTTCCATTTCATTTTTCAATTTTCCCAAATTCTTCGAAATTAACCCCGTTATCCCCACCTTCTCTAGGGTTTTCTGTAAATCATTCCATAAGTATGGTCTGAGTTTTAACATTTCTCCCAAAGTAAGAGTGCATTGGATGGGTGTAGATATGATTGAATGAATGTTGTCTACTTCTAGGGTCTGCTCAGCTCTTTTTACTTGAGTGGTCTTGCACACGATGGATTCATCTTCGCTATCTCCCAAGTAAGAAGGTAATGTTTTTAATGTCAATGGTTTTTGACATTCTTGAAGCTTCCTATCCGCAATCCCCGTACAAGGATTGTAAATCCATGTTCATATCAGAAGGTAAGTTATCCAACCAGACTTCCTCTATAGGAGCTGACTTTAGAGTTAGGCTCCCATCATTGATCTCTCTCATTTTTTCCCATAAGTGTGGCCAGTCTTCCTCTACGGATGGAATTTTGTCTAAGGCATCTTCGTTGTCCGGCACTATAAGCTCTGGTTCATTTGTTTCAAGGTGGGGCTCTATCACCACATTGGATTTTGCTTTCTTTTCTTCTACCGTAAGCTCTTCAGGTGTTGCAATATTTTCAAGCTTGGGTATTTTTTTTTTTCTAGCATTTCTTGCGTGATTCTTACCAAATTTTTATAAGCTTCCAGCTAAGCTGCTTTCATGTCTGGAGATGAATAATTTTTCCATTTATTTTCCATGTTTTGGCTTGCTTTAAGTCCTGCTTGGTAGACGGCATTAATAGGCTCAAATTTTTTATCAACCAGAATGGATCCTCCAGATTTCACGGTTGTGTCCTTGAATTCACTGCCAATTTCTTTCAACTTGTCCTGGGCTAGCTTCTTTGCTTTCTCTTCGATTTCAACCCGTTGTTTTTATTTTCTCATCTCATATCTTTTGCTTCTGCTCCTTTTGATTCTTTGAGAAGAAAATTTCATATTTTCTGAATCATCAAAGGAGTTGTGTTTCTTTTTCTTTTCCTGGGCTCTAGTGATTACCTTGATTGGAGCAATCGGTTCACTCTCTTTGATGAGCTACTAGGCATCACTTGGACTACGTTTAATACGGTTTTTGTCCTTGTTCAAAGGATTTTTAGAACAATCTTCTGGAAAGTGTCCTCCCTTTTGGCAACATTGTATGCAATAGGCTTCAATTGGTTTGAGGTTTTTGTCAGGCTATGGACATTCATTTTTCCAATGGTCATCAGCACCACAATTATGACAGTTTCTTGTTCTAGGCTTCATCATGGGTCTTCCCATGGGAGGTCTGACACCTTGATTAGCTACATAATACATTGGTGCGAGCTCTGGTGGAGCATAAGTCACGGTTTCTTCCATTGGTGGTGGATATGGATTATACCAATCTCCTTCTACCATTAGTGAAGATGGACTAGGCTCTGCATAGGATGTAACACACACTAATGCTTGTTCATCTATGACTCCTTCAGAGTGCATGTACTTTACAGGCACTGCATTATGTCCTGGATATGGAGGTTGTTGTCCCAACATAGGTTGAGGTCTTTCCATACCCATTGGTGGTCTTTGAGCTTGGGCCATATTAGGTTGATATCTGTACATGGGTTGTCCTTGTGGTCTCATGGGCACGTACTGCACATTCCCATCATACTTTGGTCTGAAGTAGCACTCATGGGTCTCATGGTTGGTCCGTTTACCCTCAATTGCACACCATTTTTGTGGCCTAATTGGTTGTCCTTGAGGAGGTATTCCTTGTCCTGGTCCTCTCATAGGTGCTTTTTGCATATTGTTCATCATGTCGTTCATCCTTTTTAGCATATCTTCTATGGATGAGAGTGGTGTCGCAGCAGCCGTTCCCACTTGTGCTGGTTTTGTGGAAGCTAACTTCTCGCTTTGGTTATCCTTAGGGACATATTCTTCATTGAAGATCTCGCAATTGTCTCCTAGGTCAATAGCATCAGACACACACGCTTCTAGGGTTTTATGCTTCTTAGTATAGAGTATAACATGAAGTTCTTTGTTTAGCAATACCTCCAAAAACAAATATACGAGTCGTTCTTCCGTAGGTATCTCCATATCTGGGCATCTGGCAATGTATTGTTTCATTCGAGTTGCACAATCCCTAACAGATTCACCATGTTTCTGTTTAAAGTTGTAGATTTGAGCTACCGTATTATGTTTGATCCCCGTTTTGGAACAAGTAGCTACAAATCCTTGAGCTAATGTGTTCAAGTCCATGATTGACCTTGGTGGAATGTTTTGAAACCATGTCAAATATTTTCCTTCTAATGTCATTCCAAGCCCCTTGAATTGAGTATAGAAATCGAATATACGCTCTACTCTTAGCACTTCCTTGAAGCTTTCTAAGTGGTCGTATGGATCCCCTGATCCACTGTATTTTTTGACCAATTTTTGAAAATCAGCTGGTCTAACGCGTCTGTTTGGTTCAACTCCAGGTCTTTTGAGATTTGGTCATGTTTCGAGTCCTTCAAACCAATCTGTTGGAAATAGTGACTCATGTAGCCCTGGACTGGCCTTAGTGTCACCCGGTTTTCTACGTGATGAGGTTGTTTCTGGTTTCTTCACATTACTCTCAAATGATCTCTCACTATGTTCATCTCTTGGAATTGTTTCTGGCCCTTGCCCCAATATCCAATCCCGTATGGAATATCCTTGGTATTTGGTTTGTTCTACCTCCTGGGAAGTCATCATACAAAGTTGTCGTTATAACAATCCCTAAACAGGTAGCTTGGTAGGTTTGTTGATCCCTTATCTTTAATCTTGAAGATATAGATGATCTTTATGGTTGTAAATTGTCTTGGTTTGGCATGAGAAGTCCACAGAATATCTTTTATGTTTCTATCTTCCCAACAATAAACTCCGATCCTAGGATTATCAGTACTAAGCCGTTTCAAAGGCTTCAGGTCTACTTGATCGTATTCCTCGAATCCTAAAGTTGGTGGTCTTTCTTTTGCTAACATATCTGGGATTATGGTGTTTACTTCTAACTCCCATTTGTCTATCACGTCATGGTTTTTGACTTGTAAATAATGTGTTCCATTTCGATCCATGTACACATTTCCTTGTTTGTTAGCCCTAACCTCTTATTTGAACTCAATACCATGGTCATCAATGCAAATAGCATACTCCTCGTTAGGGTCCAAGTAAACATGGGCTCCATGACGGTTAGTCTTGTAAAAAGATAGTATATGCTTATAGCACACTGTCATTGCGGTTTTCGTGTGAGTCAAATAAGAAGACATTTTGGATGTTGAATCTGAAAAAGTGTTTGATACTTCTTCAGGAATTTTGTGCAAGGAATTGCCTTGATTCACGCTTTCTTTGGTAGATACTCTACTGGAGGTTTCTCCGAGTATGCCCTGATTTCCTAGTACACGACCAGATCTAAGGTTCATATAGACTTATAAAGCCCTGGATAAAGTACTGACCTTTGGATTGACTTGTCATCAATTTCCACTTGATTCAATTGCAACTTTTTGTCAAGCCACTGATTCCTGGTTTGCAACGTGATTCTTGTACAAATTGGATCAAGTTAGCTATTCTTCTATAAAGACAGTAGAATTTTTTACTATTCTCGTGATTGGTCTCTGTGTATCACTTCAAATCGAGCTATGAGAGTCACAATTTGACTTTCAAATTTGACTTTAGCAAAAAAATCAAAGGTCTATTCTGCAACCTGTAAACTGAGTGTACATGTATCAATTTTGATCCAATTGAACCCAAAATTGCCCTATGGCTTTATATTAGGTTGGTCTATCATTGTACAAGTTCAAAAGTCAAAATTGATGTCTCTGGATAGCAGAAGTAAATAATTGTGATTATTTACTTTTGTTAGTTTTTTACACTTTTTTGATACGTTTGGCAAGTATACAGCTTGTTAGAGTCCCTGGACAAGTTTCAACGAGTTTGGAAAAAATCTGATCAAGTTTATCAACTGTTTGGTGTCCGCAGACTCTCATTTCGAGAATCTGGCTTAAGTCTCACTTTTGGAATCCAAATTTTACCAAAGTTGATTTGTGAGGTCTACTTGATATGCTTGACCTTGTGATGCACTCAAATTTGCAAAATCATCAAGTTTAAAGCGGACGTAAATAATCACGATTATTTACTCTAGCTAGATTTTTACAAGTTTTTTTCCCAACTTTGACACATATCTGTTAAGCACCTTAACTTAAGGTGACTAGCCAAGTTTCATCAAGTTTGGACAATTTTTTATCAAATGGTCATCAATTATCTGTCCGCAGACTAACTTTGCAATTTTAGTCACAAATTTCACTCCAGTGGTCCAAATCTTACCAAATTTGGTTTGTGGACTTATTACAACATGGTGAAGCTAGTAGTATGCAGACTTGGTCAAAAAAGTTAAAAAATAGGGCAGATGTATATAATCACGATTATTTACTTCTGACAATTTTTTATAAATTTTGGTGAACTGAGTATGTACACATGTTTATCACATCAACATAAGCCTATGAATCAAATTTCAACAAGTTTGGATAAAATTTTTCCTAATTTATACTCAAGATTCAAAAAGTCGGTACAAACTTTAGTTTTTACCCAGTTTTTTGCCAGTTTAGTGATCCAAATCTCTTGGGCCTTTACAAAAGTTGTTTGTACATATGCAATGAGTCAATGGTATGAACCTTGGTCAGTTTAGAGCAGAAAAGTTGATAATGACGATTATTAACTTTAGGCTTGAAATGAGCACTTTTTTGCAATTTTCTCAAGGACAGTCTTTATATGATGTATTTTAAGCCTATAAATCAAGTCAAAACTTAATTTGGCCTAAAATGTCAAGAAAAAGTAAATAATCTAAGTTTTGGCCAACTCTTGAAAATGTTTACCTCAAGTGTCTTTGAGCTTACCCACTGGTTCAGACAACTCTTAGGCTTACTCTCCAATCAGATTGAGTGGATTCGAGTCTTTTCGAGCTATTTCTAGCCGTAGGACCTGAAATTCTGCAACTTCCAATAACAACTCACACTTGATTCTTTTAGAGAGAGCAATGTTTTGAAATCCACCTCGGATCCTACTTACCCTACTCCTAGATTCTCATGCAATGGGGGTGTGGGAAGTGTCTACAAACACTCGTTTTCTTGTGTTTTTTATGTTCTTCAAAGCCTTGATCTCAAGACTTATCTCGTCTACCAATCATTCTCCAAATCCTAATCTAAATCTACAATCCTACATTCCTAAAGGTACTTAGCAAATATGATTACTTCCAAGTTACCTCTACATAGCAAAAGACGACAATCTTAAGCTATGCGGTTTCTAAAAGAAAGTTTTGAACTCTAGGCGAACCTAGAGGAAGTTAAAGGACAACTACACAAGACGCTCGTGTTTTTCCCTAGTTTAGGTCTCTTCGATCCCCTGCAATGGCACCAAATGTGGGACGCATGTCTAACCTCACCATCCTATCTTGGGGGGGGGGGGGGGGGGGGGGGGGTGGGGGAGGGGGGGGGGGGGGGGTACAAAACCCCCCTAGCCTTAGATATCAATAATGTCATTACTAGCCTTTTGAATTTTTGGGAGAAGGATTTTTAGAATTTTTATGAGTACTTTTATATGTTTTTTAAGTGCGTTTAGGTATTTTACGATTAAAAAATCAACCCATTTATTGTGCACACCGATTGTACTTTAGTTTTAAAACATGTAGAACTCATTGCACTTTATTTTCTTTGAGTTATGGTTATTTCTTTTTGTATTGAAATATACAATTTTTTTCTAATTAATTACTTATTTTTTAGGGCGGCACATATGACTAAATAAAAAATTTGTCGCATGTGAAGGACATCAATTGGGATGGTTGTAACCCCCTTTTGGAGGCCATGAACGTGATCGATGGCTCAAGGAAAAACTCTCTTGTCTTTGCACCAAGGGCAAAAGGGCAATCCCTCCCTTGAGGTGCATTGCATTGGAACACTTGAAGAACGAAGGGCTTTGGCATCCTAAAAAAAGTTCTTGGAGAGATGAGCCCCATTGGTCTATGTTTGGTGGTGGTGAGCCGATGCGCAAGGCCGAACAGTAGAGGCAAGAGCTATTGGACGAATTGGGTGTGTGGCATTGAGGGAGTTTTGCCAAGCACCGAGCAAACTTTATTGAGCGAACAAAAAAAAACGAGTGATATCCAGACGAGAGAGAGAGAGAGAGAGAGAGAGAGAGAGAGAGAGAGAGAGAGACCACAAGGAGTAAAACTTTGGTCAAATTAAATACAAATCATGATACTTTTGCATGAATCACTCATCATGATATCACAAGAGAAGGATTATTTGTTGCCATTCTCAAGTCATCAGCAATAATTTAGTGAACACTGATATCATTTTTTAACAACAAATTAATTATAACATTTGGTTTCATCAAGTACAAAACATGATACTTTAGCATGAATCGCACTCATCATTGATGAAGGCATGTATTTTGTTTGGCTTGTCGGAGGTTTGAACATTGTATTGTGGATCTCGCACCATCCTTTTAGCCTTAGCCTCAATGTACACTAGCAAGGCACTTCAATTAAGCAAAAAATCAACACATCAAAGCAAATAAACGGACTTTGAATAGTGCAAAAAAAGATTTTGCAAAATCATTTAAAACCGCATCAATAGCCACCTAACTATTGTCAAATATTTCCATGAGCATACATATCTTGAAAAAGAAAAATTTAAGTAAGGAGAGGCACTCAAAAAATAACATGTCCATGACCAAAAGAAATGGAATGCTCACAAATGATCAAATGGGTTCTCAGCAGGAGGTCTATTCTCCTCATCCACCACATCTGCAAAAATTGAGGCCTCATGTCTGTCTTGCCATCTGGATTGGGGATGAAGAAGAGATGACACATATGTCGAGATCAAAGCGTCATCACTATCCAATGCTGCACAAGCACGTCCTAAAGAGAGACATGATTTGAGAACAGGAGTAGTCCCACAAACAAACTCCAAACAAAGGCCCTTCGGCCTACATAAGAGCTCAACAAGACTAGCAATGAAGTAAGATCTACGTTGCATGCATCCTTGCCATGCAAGTCCAGAATCCATGACTACGTAAGTGGACTTTGGCAAGTAGTGTCGCATGATGGTATCTGTAGGAGTCATGCCCATTGCACGAAATAATGACATACTCTCATCAAGGTAAATCGGAGGTGGTGCACCTTGCCTATGAATTGCCTATGAATGAAGAATAGCAATGAACTATCACACTGCAAAGAAACATGAAAAACACTTAGAATGTTATAGTTTAATCATTACATACACTAGGCACAAAAGAAAAAAAAAATCAACCTCTTGATGATCTCCACCCACATCCACAAATCCGTAAGATGAATGATGAATAACAATAACTCAACGATGAATAACAATGTTAGATGCTCTACTCATCTTCTCAATCCAATGAAGATTATCACCTACCATATAGAAATTTGATTTTCAACACATGCAAATAAAGCAACAATAAGGTTTGCTTAGTATAGAAGATATTGATAGCTGCAATAGATTTCCAAAACAACAAGCCATCCATAATGTGCCAATGTATTGTGCGTCAAATGAATGGCGTCTCTCACATGCTCCTTAGTGCAAGTATCCCATGGAGGGTGTAGAATGTAGGACACCTCCAAAAGGCAAGTCAGGAAACATAAAATCAGCAGCCCATGGAACAAGCTTACCATCTCTCCTGTATCAACCAACATATGTAGACCGGACTCTGACCATATGCTCGTGTAGGGGCATCCATATCAATGACTGCACACCAGAACGAAACTCACGTGTAATGGTAATATAATCCCCTGCTATAGCTAAACATCTATGATCTCTTGGTGCCTGTAGAACAGACTGCTCTCTGGGGAAAACAAATTGTACCAAATGATGCAAGCTCTATGTGCCAATAGCATCTGTCAATTATAAACAATGAGATCACCAAACCATGGGTGCATTTTCATACCATAGTGCAATAGAAAAACAATTACAAGAGTAGCAATCCTTTGTGAGTTAAGGAAACTATATTATTTATGGACACACATCTCATGTCAAGCTCCTGCTCTACCTCGTGTTGCTTCCCCTTATGTTTTGGTAGGAAGTTATCAAGGAGCACAACCAAGTGAAGAGATTAGTGAGCGATAGCAAAGAGATCAATAAAAGTACATGCTCACACATTTCATAAGATTAGTTAACGCTCACAACTATCATTTTTGTTGCAGCAATTGTCTTGTGTTTCTTCCCTTTATCTTTAGGGAGCAACTGTCAAGAATACATTAATCATGCTCAATAGCCAGGCACAAAATTCAACAAAGACTGTGTTATATCTCACAAAACATAGACAAAGTCATTAAAGAGACTCACATGCATGAACGGATCTATTATAATGTATGGTCTCCCTCCTTGCATCTACATAAGATATGTCAATAGCTATGGAGGGATTTGAAGTCCTCTGTGCATCGTGGATCTCTCTCTCACGACCCAACACATTATTTTGATCCATCTCTATCCACCAAGGACAGTGATCTAGCTCCCATTGTGATTGATGATGCATAGTGGGAGGATACATGCTATCCTCACTATCAACACGGACCCATGATCGAGCAAGCAAAGGAATGACTAGAATGTGTTGTTTCTCCAACAAATGATAGAAGTATCTAACAAACAATATATAGAAAACTTCCAGATTATCACAATGAAACTCGCAGAATACAAAATAAAGTTACATTTTAGTGACCACTACCTATATAGGAGTCTTTGT
>NW_028221423.1:149198-327392 GCF_014529385.1 Adiantum capillus-veneris | reverse complement strand
TGTGCGCTTCGTCTCGCGTGGAATGCTTGCCGTTGTCCGGTAGCTCTCCTCGAGCCTACACCATGGTGCATTCGGACTCCAATGTGTTTAAGCAAGCCGTTAGTAGCAAGAGGATGAACTCACGCTCACTCTCTTTTTCTTCTCTCACACACAGTAGACGGAGCGCTAAGTTTTGATTATGATTAAAAGTACTCCTTACAAATGAGACCTAGTACCTTATATACTAAGGCTACCTTAGGTTTAACCAAAAATGGGGTTGAAAGATAGAATGCTTGTATTTACAATCGGAAGTTCCATTGCACCCCGCTTCTGAAATTAGAATAACTACTCATTACAAATGACATTTATAAGCCGTAATCTGCAGCATGTCATAACTCGCAAAAGAGAAGACTTTGTACAAACTTGAGTTATGTTGTGTTGCTGACCCAGCGGTCAACATTCCCCCCCCCTGCGTTCATGTCGTCCCCAACATGACCTGATTGTCGATGGCGATGTGGTCTTTGCTGTTGTTTTGGCTTCATCTATTACACTTGTAACTTTGGCGAACCACAAACAAGAACTATGATCCATTAGAGCGGACATCTATCATCATAACCATTCATCTTTTGAGATCCTCTGATTACTTTGTATCTTATCTTCTTCATTGGTAACTTCTTTGTTCCTGTGCAATCATGTTGTTATTGTTGTCTGCAGCTTTGTCATTGTAGCGATTCTTCGACTCGCCATTGAGAGAAGTATGCTATGATCTAAAATTGGTGATCCAAATCATTTGTTAATTGATTTGAGTAGCATTTCTTATTGTTGATGTAGAAGGAATATGTACAAGAGGGTGGTGATACGTGTCTTTAGATTAGGGTCTGAAACCTGGATGACCAAAGGGAAAAAACCTGTGGGAAAAAAAATGCCTTTGGTATACGCTCTTATTGAGTTGATCAGTTGAACGTGAAGTACATGTTCATGAAAGGTGAGTGCTTGGTGAAACACGGAAAGTGCCTGATGCAAGTGCCAATTATGGGACACTCTATATGCATATGAGAAATTTGTCAACAAAAGCATGCAATGTGAAAGAAGGAGATGATGGGTGTTTCGAGGAATAAATGTAGCACATGTGACATCAAAAGATGTCTCAATAGATTCCACCTTTCCAAGAAGGGTTATCGATGTAGAAGTTTCTCCACTCGTATCTCACTGTGCTCAGTATGTGAGTGTCTTTTGGACCTTCTCCTTCACTTCACCAAACTGAGTACTTAGACTTCGACTCTTTTGCTCACCTATATACCAGCATGAGCGACACAACGTAAATATGCTCAACTCTTCATTGAGCAGTACCTAGAATAACTAAGACACTTAGACCACAGACAATATTACTTGAAGCTTTGGGACTAGCACCTCACTCATTTTGTGTCTTAGCTCGACTCTGACTTGTATGACTTGTCGATTGCATGTTGACACTGCTTTGTGACAAGTTCTTTGGCTGTTGTAGTGGCTGCTGAGACATACTTCGTGAAGTTTCATCGTTTTCCTGTACCTTCTTCTCTTTGTAGTGTCAGGCCTCTCGTCAGTCTTTTCTTCATGTGGATTATGGAATTTTTATTTTTTTCTTAACAATAAACAAAGAAAATATTAAAACAACTCAACAAAAGAAAAATCATTCAAATAGAAATCTAAATGCTATCTACACTATACACAGGTCCCTAGGGGCTCATATATGGATTTTGTCCCCATACTTCTCTGTAACACTACTATGGCATATACTCTAAATTTCGTCAAAAAATTATCACAATAAACCGCAGAAATTCAATGCATTTCACAAAATTTGCCCTCTAATAGTCATAATGTTAGGTCCGCATTCAGAATGCCTCCCCCCTTCCTATTTGGAGTCATCCTTTACGACAGGGTATCGCAAAGGGTATGTGTTGCTGGGCAATTAAAAATTGTGCCTATGCAAGCCTTGTAATGTAGCCCTATTATGCATACACAGCCAAAGCATGGAAAAGATTTCTGTGTGCAAGATGTGGGTATAAGCAATTTGCTTATTGGCATTTGTTGGCGAGGCTTCCTATTCTAAGCAATGTAATGGTCTTTGAAGCTCCTGTATGGTTGCTTGATTGAAGCGACTTGCTCTCTTCTAACTGTACTGTAATCGTAGGAAGAATTGTAAGAATTCAAGCGGCCATGCACTTACAGCAGTTTTGTTGTTCTTCTTTGGGACCCATTTCTTTGCGTTTATTGGCTGTTTTGTTGCTGACGCTCGTTTGGGAACCCATACTCGCCTGTGCTTTGTTTGTGTTTGAAGAGACTTCTTTGGGATCCACCTTTTTTTTGTGTGAGTCGACAATGGTCTTTGCTTTAGCCCCTTGTACGCTTAGTTGGGGACATAATTTAGCTTTGAAAGTTGATACTGTGGTTGTTTTGGAATCCAAATGAATTCTTGACTTTTTGTGCTTGAATCAACTTCTTTGGAGCCCAAACCTGAGTTGTGAAATCTTGCAATTTTGTGATACTCTTACCCGTTCGTGCACGCTTTCCTTGTTTTTCTTTTGGTGTTCTATCTTGTGATTTGTCATCAGAGATCTTTGTCTTCTTGATCCATATCTGTTTTTGGCCGATCTGGCTTTTTGGTATCCAGATGTGTCGAGCATTTGGCTTTGACTTGTGTCCTGTTCTTTTGACCTGTCATGGTTGTTGCTGAAGGGGTTGGTGATAGTGATGGCCTGAGTTGATGATAGGGGATGTCATAAGATTCATCACTATCGCTACTATCCTCAGCAAGGTTGACTTCTTGTACTTTCCCCTTGATTTTTTGGCTGGTAGTGGAAAGTTACTATCTGTTTTCTTGAGGGTGGTAGTTTCTTGAGGACTTTTCTAGCCCATTGATTAGAGCATTGTTAGCTCGTTGCTCTGGTTGTATTCCTCCTAGTTAAGTCTTTTCATCCCCTTATAGGAGCCATGTATGAGCATGCTTGTGGTGGCTGTGTCTTCACTGAGTACTTTGGAATCCACTTTTGATGCACTTTATTCGTGTAGCGATGACATTGATTCTTGGTTCGTTGATCTTCTTGAAGCTCGAAGTGTTCTACAGAGTCATAGAACTCGTCGTCTTCTTCATCTTTTGATTCTCCACATTTCTTTTGTTTGCTCCTTATTTCGAGAGCTTGTTGATGTCTGGTTCTCTTCATTTTCCTGGATTACATTTACTGCAAAATAAGGAACGACATCATAGCCATTTTCATCACAAAACTTTGTTGTGGGAGCATCCTCCATGGTGCACATGTCCAGAGTAGCCAAGATGTGTTCCCATCCAAAAGGCTCTAACTCTTCTTCAAGAAATGGTTCTGGGATATAGTCCATATCCTCTATAACCCGCTCTAGATACATTCCTCACATTTCAAGCTACCACATTGTGAAGCTCCACACACCCACAGTTCTTTAGGCTTACCAAACCAAGCTGGAAGTTCTGATCCTGCTACTGTGGCGGAATCAAACTCCTCAACCGTGTTCTCGTCACATCCCTATAGCTATGGTCCCTCAAGTTTATCTTTGTTATGGTTTCCATATGTCTCAGGTATATATGGTCATAACCCCAATCTTGGACCATTTTCAATTGTCGCATGAATGGTCTTCCCAGAATGATGTCATAGTTGTTCTTCTTGCCAAAGTCAACAACATCAAAATGTGTTCATATTCGATGCCACAAGAAGTAACAAGTACTTTTTCTAGCAGTCCTAGGGCTTTTTCTTGTGTCCGTCTGCAAGCTGCAAGGTCATTCGTGTGGATATCAAGGCAGGTTTTCCCCATTTTTTCCAAACCTCTTTGGTTGCAATGGCCACACCAGCTCCACTGTCAAGGATTTCCATGGTTTTTACACCATTGAATTCCATAGGAAGGGTGTGTTTCCATCTTCTCCCTCGTAATACTTGCCTACCTTGTTTAATGGCACTAGCCTAGTATTTAGTTGAGGCATTTCAATCTCTTTGATGCCTTCCTTGATTTGAGTCATTGGGGTTTTTACACCAAAGTTCTCTAGACATTTACCCACATTAGCCCACATGTTTGGTCTTATTCTGAGCAACTCGACTAATATTATTGTACAGGTGACTGGGTAGATAGAATATCTACTAGCCCCTTGAATCGATGGTCTTGTTGGAGACAATCTCTATGATGGGACTGCAACCACAGCTAACTTGGTCTCGTACTCTCCCATGTAGGACGGTAATGTTCTTAGCGAATGGGGTTGACTATCCATAGATTGTACAGATACTTTTTCCCCCAAATACGATCTCACGTCTAGATTCATTTGAGATCTAGTCTCAAATTCCTCTATTGGTGGTAGAAACACTCCTCGTTCATCACCAGTCTTGTCTACTCGTCTTCTTGGGTCATCGGCTTCATTGGCCTCTCTGACTTGTTTCCACAATTCGTCAAAACCATCTATCTCTTTACAATCCTCAGGTATAGCTTGGTGAAATCCCTCGAAGAGTTATCCATGGTATTCAATACTATCCTTGGTTCTAATTGTTACCATATACATGTGGTAGTGATGTGTGTGAACACACTAGGACCGCCGGGGCATTTTTTCCCTCTTTAGGAGGTTTTGCCCCCGTGCATTGTATATAAGCCCATCACTCTAGGGCTACCTATCTTTCCATTGCACACTAAGTAACACACTCTCTATTGTGTGCCTTGAGCTTCCTTCGTCTTCTCCAAGCTGTGTGTGTTTCTCTGCAACCCTAATTCCAACAATTGGTATCAGAGCAGGTCACGTCCTCCTGGGCCTAGTCGCCAGCTGCTCCAGCACACGCTGCTCACTTTCTCCGATTTCAGTGAGCTTTGGCGAGCGTTCACAGGTCGACAAATATTTTGGGCGAGCTCAAAGAGCTTGGTCTGCTCAGAATTTTGATTTGGGCTCATTTCGGCCTCCGTTTCCACTACGGGCGATACTGCACAGGCTATTTCGTCATTTTGTGCAGATTTTTGTCAGTGTCGTTTTCTACAGTGCCTTATAGTATTCTACGGTTTGTGCTATATAGCACAAGTTGTTCCCGCTCCATTTCTCCTGTTTTCGGGTAGTTTTCACATCAGGTACAACATTTACCATGGCTGACAACAACAACACAGATGTGTTCAAGATGTTTGCTACTGAGGACAGGTTGGATGGGGACAACTACCCTATGTGGGCTTATATGATGCAACATGTTCTTGTGTCAAACGGTGTCTGGAACATTGTGCAGGGCATTGATGTACGTCCTGGTTCTGAAGATGTAGGCGATGTTGAGGATTGCAGGTCTTGCTGCAAGGATTGCAGCTGTTAGAGTTGTTTTGCCTACGGCAGAACAAGCTCGTTGGGATGTTAAGGATGCGCAGGCTCATGCATTGATTGCGTTGTCTGTGAAGCGCACCATTATTCCTCACATCCGTTCAGAAAAATCTGCAAAACAGGCTTGGGATATTCTAGCAGGTCTTTATGCAAGCCGCAATGAGGCTAAAATTGCTTTGCTGCGTAAAGAGCTAGAGTCGAAGATTATGCATGAGGAAGATGATATGGACACTTTCCTTGCTAGTGTCAAGGATATCAATGAGCAACTCATTTCTGCAGGTGAAGTCATTTCGGACAGTTCCCTTGTGCAGACTGTTCTTGATGCCTTACCAGATTCCTACCAGACTTTTGCTAGTACTTGGAGACTCATGACCCAGGAAATCCTGAAGTTGTCAAGTTTGATGCATTATGCACATTGCTGTTGCAAGAGTCACTTTCTAGAAAAAACAGGACTAGGCAGCGTGCAATTGAACATGCTTTTATTGCTTCTCAAAGAAAGGGTGGTAACAGTAATGCAACCACTTCTTATGGTTCTACTGCGAGTGGCAAAAATTCTGTTCCTAATGCTTCTGGTGGCAGCACTTCGTCTGGCAATTCTGGTGATAAGGGCAAAAAAAGATGCGTTGCCATTATTGTAAAGCCAATGATCACTTGATCAAGTCATGTCCTAAGTTGAAGGCCAAAGAGGCTAAGAAGAAAGAGGGTGGTTCCACTGCAAATGCTGTTCCACTACAAATGCAGCCATTGTTGAGTCTTCTGTGAAAGGAGATTGTGATGCTGATGTTGATGCAGAATGGGCTTTTAGCGCAGAGTGCACTTACAATCCTGCTGTCCATGATGCATGCTTGTCAGTTGCTGCAGATTCACATGTGTGGTATTTCGACAGTGGTGCTACAAAGCACATTACCTCACATCGTGAATTGTTTACCTCTCTCGAGTCTGTCCGTCATGGAATTCAGTCACTTGTGCCAACAACGCCTCTTATCCAGTTCAGGGAGTTGGAAAGATTGTGCTCACTGCTGCTAATGGCAGTTCCTTCACACTTGTTGATACACTTTATGTACCTGGGATCAAGAAGAATCTCTTGTCTGTATCCGCACTTGCTAGACTTGGACTTGTAGTCAAATTTGTGGATGACAGATGTACAGTTCATGATCTCAGTTTTGGTGATGAAATTGTTGCATCTGGGCTTTTGTGCCGTGGGCTGTATAAGCTCACTTTGTATGACAAGTGTGGACAAAATTTTGCAAATGCTGTTGCAGATTCAAGGGCTATTTCAGATGCAAAACTTTGGCATGCACGTTTTGGTCATCTGAATTTTGCCAGTTTGCTGCGTTTGCAGAAATCTGATATGGTTGCTTCTTTGCCGCCTCTTGAAGCACCTATCAAACATGTTTGTGAAGGCTGTATTCTGGGTAAAATGCAGTGTTCTAAGTTTCCAAAGGATGGTTCAGTTAGGGCCACATGCAGGTTGCAGCTTGTGCATAGTGATGTTTGTGGGCCCATGCAAACTCCGTCCTTGGGCAATTACCTGTACTTCGTGACTTTCATTGATGATTACTCCAGGCATGCATGGGTATTTCCGCTTAAAGCGAAGTCCGAAGTTTTTATGTGCTTCAAACAATTTTTGGCTATGGCTGAAAATGTCTCAAAATGTACTATGGACACCCTCCGTTCCGATCGAGGGGAGTATATGTCTCATGAATTTAATGCATTTCTGGCTAGTCGTGGGATAAAACACCAATGTACAGTGCCTTATACACCTCAGCAAAATGGTGTTGCTGAGAGGAAAAACAGGTCACTAACGGAAATGGCACGATGTATGGTCAAAAGTCAAGCTTTGCCACATTCTTTTTGGCTTGAGGCCATCATGTGTGCCACTTATGTACTTAACAGGTGTCCTACGAAGCTTTGCAGTCTATTACTCCATATGAAGCATGGCATGATAGAAAACCTTCTATTGAGCACATGCGTGTTTTTGGCTGTTTGGCATATGCTTTGGTGCCACAAGTGCAGCGCAGAAAATTGGATGATAAGGCTGTCAAATGTATTTTTGTTGGTTATAGTGTTGAAAGCAAAGGTTACAGGTTGTATCATCCGCAAACAAACGTATTCTGTTTCACGGGATGTAGTTTTGTGGAAGATTCTGTTCAGCCCTTGCTGTCATGTACTAGAGACAGTAATGTAAGCTCACAGGACATTTATGACACTTTGTTGCCCTCTTTTCAGTGTGGAAATACGAATGTAAGTTCCAATGAGGCAAATGTACAGCCTATGGGGGTTTCTGAAAATGTTTTAGAACAGCCTATCACTGATGCAGATGTACATGATGTACTTGATGAGGAAAGAGCTGAAAATGAGTAGGCTAGAGGTATGCCAAAATGGCTGGTGCACACTTTGCGTGACAGTAAATTGGATGCACCTTCATCTAGTCGTACTCGTTCAGGCTCTTGCCATGCATCTTATGCATCAGATTGTTATGCTTTGGCTGTGTCTAGTTTACATGATGTTGAGGAGCCTCTGTCTTTTGATGAAGCAGAAAATTCAGAAAATTGGATTGTTGCCATGAAATCAGAATACGATGCACTTATAGAGAATGACACATGGACTTTATGTGATTTGCCTCCTGGCAAAAAGGCCATTGGTACGAAGTGGGTTTACAAGTTGAAACGCAAGCCGGATGGTGAGATCGATCGCCATAAGGCTCGACTTGTTGCAAAGGGTTTGCACAACAAAAAGGCATAGATTATGAAGAGACTTTTGCTCCCACTTGTCGTATGACTACTGTGCGTTTTCTATGTGCATTGGCAGCTCATTTGGTTGGGATGTACATCAATCAGACATTGTTACTGCTTTCTTGAATGGTGACATATTTGAGGAAGTTTATGTAACGCAACCTCGCGGTTTTTTCATAAAAGGACAAGAGGACAAAGTGTGCAAATGTAAGAAGGCTTTGTATGGGTTGAAGCAATCTCCTCGTGCTTGGTATGAGAAATCTGACACTCATTTGGTTAAACGAGGCTTTCGTAACAATCCAACAGAAAGCACATTGTATGTAAAGCATGAGGATGATGTATTTCTCATTGTGGTTCTTTATGTTGATGATTTGCTGATCACTGGACCAAATGAGAGACATATTGCTGAATTTAAGGCTGATTTGAATGCTACTTTCAAGATGAAAGATTTGGGGCTGTTGCATCATTACTTGGGTATACAGTTTAAGTAGAGTGATGGTGGTATTGCCTTGTGTTAGAAGAGTTACATAGAGACATTGCTATGTAAGTTTGGACTTGAGGATTGCAAACCTATTGCCACTCCCATGGAAACAGGTTTGAAGTTGAGTCTACATGATGCTGGCAATCCTGCTGATGTCACTCTTTACCAAACTGTTGTTGGCTGCCTCATTTATGTATGCAACACGAGGCCAGATATTCAGTTTGCAGTCTCGCAGGTCAGCAGATTTATGCATAGCCCAGGTCTAAGCATTGGCAGGCTGTCAACGGATTTTCCGCTACCTTAGTGGCACTTTACATCTTGGCTTGTTTTATCCCAAGGGGGATCATTGCCGCCAGACTTACATGCTTTTTCAGACTCAGATTGGGCTGGTTGTTTTGACACGCGAGTGTCCACAAGTGGTTTTTGTTTCATGCTTGGCAGTTCATGTATATCATGGTTGAGCAAGAAGCAACCTACTGTGGCCACTTCGAGTTGTGAGGCTGAGTACAGGGCAGTCTTCACAGCTACGGTTGAGTGTGTATGGATGGCTCAGACGCCTTATGGCTGACTTGGGTGTTGGACAGGACACTGCCAAAACTATCTACACTGATAGTCAGAGCGCATTGGCAGTTGCGAGGAACCCAGTTTTTCATGCTCGCACAAAGCACATTGAGGTGCATTACCACTATGTCAGGGAGAGGCTCTCAGCAGAGAGATCAGCTTGGCTTATGTTCCAACACAGGACAACCTTGCAGATCTTTTCACAAAGGCATTGTCTCGTGAGAAGCTTGAAGCTTTCCGCAAAGCTTTGGGCTTATTCCCCTTTGTGGACTGATCCTGTCCTCAGGGCATGGCACTTCCATTTACTCATGTGCCAGCTCTCGTTCACCGCATCACTCTAGGGGGGATTTGTTACCATATACATGTGGTAGTGATGTGTGTGAACACACTAGGACCGCCAGGGCATTTTTTCCCTCTTTAGGAGGTTTTTCCCCCCGTGCATTGTATATACGCCCATCACTCTAGGGCTACCTATCTTTCCATTGCACACTAAGTAACACTCTCTATTGTGTGTCTTGAGCTTCCTTCGTCTTCTCCAAGCTGTGTGTGTTTCTCTGCAACCCTAATTCCAACACTAATGTTGGGTCTTTGAGGTTTGGTATGTGCTTATGACTAGAATCTGGCTCTTTTAGTTCCTGGTTTGCTGGGATTACGTGTGTAGGCATGACACGGATCACATCCTCAGGTTTTGCAACTGGTTTTTCTAGTAAAGGTTGGGCTGTTTGAATCATTTTCTGGTACATTTCAAACCTTTGCTTTTCTAGTTCCCCATCGGGATATGTCATCCACCTGTGTTCTTGGGTTTGGTTATTTTTGAGCCTTTCATCATAGGCTTTCAAGAGGGCATCTAATGTCTCATTAAACTTCTCTGCCAACATAGATCCTCCTGAACTAGCACTTCTCGGTTTCTCATCCGTGGATGGTTCTTCTAGAGGTTTAACCATCTGTGTAAGAGAAGGTGCCTCTTTTTCCTCATGTTGTTTTATCTTCTCCTCAGCTTCCGTAAGCTTCTGAGCTAGGGATTTTTGCTCTCGTTCCCTACGTGCTTTCATCCTAGTCTTTCTAGCTTTCCAACTATTTCGTTTTCTCTTGGTTTTTGACTTGGTACGTCTGTCTTTGGTCCATCATCTATCTTTGGACTCGTGTCACTTTCCATGTTCTTTGTCTCTGGATTTTCATCATCTTTCTTTTGGGCTTGTGCTCTCGTAACCACTTGAACTGGTACGACATTTTCATTTTCTAAGCTACTAGGGAGCTGAACAATCCCTAATACATTTGTCATGATTTTCCTGATTTGCTTTGGGTTTTTCGGACAATCAGGGATCAAGTGAGTGATGCCACACTCAAGACAATAGGCATTTACTTCAGTGATCTCCATATGAGGACATTGTTTGACCAAGTGGTTGTCACGACTTTTGTGACAATCTGTCTCTGGGTGAGGAGATTCTTTTAGCATTTCCTCTTGGCTATAAACAAGCTTTGACCTAAATAAGCCTCTATTTTCAATGAATCGCAATGTCTTTTCGTCCATTTCATACCTTCTTTCTTTCGACTAAACCCCAGGAGGTGGAGGTTGTACCGGCCTCACCACTCCATGTGTTTCTCTCACATTTTGTTGCTCCGAAGGGTAATACTCACTTTGGTTTCTATACCACATTGTAGCTGGTACTGGCATTGGTTTATTTGATGCTTCCATCATTGGCATGTATCTCATGTCTACTGGCATTCTAGCACCTGGCAACGGAGGTCGTTGTCCTAAGAGAAGCTATGGCCTTAAGACTCCTACTGGCCCTGGCGCATTCCCCGTAATGTATCTAGGTGGAGTAGGTGCTTCTGGAACAGGTTGTACATACCTCTTCCTCGTATTTTCCATGCTATAACAGCACTCTTCCTCCATATGGTTCGTCCATTTTCTCTCAATTTCACACCACTTTGGCTCTCGTGAATCAGACCTTACAAGAGGAATCAACCTCTTGACCAAGTCGTTGATAAGCTTTTCTTGATCAATAGGTGCCATTGGCTTGGCAATGGACTCACTTATCTGTGAAACACTGTGCTGAGAGGATGTGTCATCTCCTTGAATCTTTAAGTCCTTTTCTTTGTATGCCTCACAATTATCCACTAGATAAAGAGCTGCTTTGATCAACTCGTTTAGCATCATCCTCCTTATCATATGCAGATCCTTCTAAAGGCCCTCATCTCTCATTCCCTGGATAAAGATCAACATCAGTCGTGCTTCCGTAGGTAATTCCGCTCTCGGATAGATCTTATCATATCTCTTGAGCCGTAATGATGCTTTGAGTACTGATTCATTCTCTTTCTGTTTGAATCTATGGATTTGCGAGACCGTGTTGTGAGCAATGCCTTTTGGCGAGAATTATTCAATAAACTCCTCAAACAGCTCATCTAGGGTCTCAAAACCCCCATTTTTCCACCGAGTCGAACCATGTAGCCGCATCATCTTCTGGAGTCAATCCAAATCCTACAAACTGTGTCGCAAAATCTGAAACTTCCTCTGCTCTAATAACTCTTCTAAAAGCTGTTACGTGATCTCTCGGATCTTTATCTCCGGAGTATTTTTTGTTCACCCATTTCTGGACTTGGGATGGTCTAACTCGTCGATTGTCTACAAGTCTAGCCAGAGACTCTCCCAATCCTTCTCTCGTTATCGCTCTTGAAGGGAATCCTGGTGGCTGTCTTCTTGGAATTCCTATAGGAATTCTCGTGTTTGGTGGAGGCATTTGTGGTACTTCATTGAACAAATATCCACCTCTTTCTAGTACACTATGTGGATTTGTGCTTTCTACAACTCTGTATTCTTGTCCATACTTGTCAACAACTATAGATCTCCATTGACAGTCGACTCCATATGTGTAGACATATAAGATCTTGTAATCCGTTATCTCTTCTAGGTATGGATCTGAGCACCTAAAAAGATTGACTTCATTTGGTCAATGTATCTATATAGTACTTCACTATCATGACCAATCATCCAAACTCTCTCAAGAAGATGGATCTTTATCAATTGCAAGTTTGGAAGATCCATTGTGGGAGGATATTCCTTTATTGTCGGGATCTCCAAGCTTACATTGAATGTAGGGTAGACATGATTTCTGGGTTTAAGAGCTTTTTCTTGGTTCAAGTAGACTTATTCCACTGTGTTCAAGTGCTTTGGTTAGGAAAAAGTCGAAACTATGTGAAAAACCGCAACCGTTTCGTCACAATTCTTGCAAATTGTCACTTTTAGACACCCCTAACTTGCGGATGTATTTTGAGGCTTCAAACGACGTTTTTATACTATACCTAGGTACCTTCTATACTAAGGCTACCTTAGGTTTAACCAAAAATGGGGTTGAAAGGATCAAATGGCTTTGTATTTACAATCTAGAAGTTCCATTGCACCCCGGCTTCTGAAATTAGAATAACTACTCATTACAAATGACATTTATAGCCGTAATCTGCATCATGTCATAACTCGCAAAAGATAAGACTTTGGTACGAAACTTGAGTTATGTTGTGTTGTTGACCCAGCGGTCAACAGCCGGAAAGTTAGGACACTTTTCGCACAGCTTTGAGTAATTCTGCACCTTCAGATGGTTTGACCATAGCAGGTGTAGAAGGCTGTCTGCTTACTAAAGAAACCAACAGAAAGACAATGGACAAAGGCAAAGGAACAGCCTTAGTTTTTAGGGGAAGGACCAAAGAAAAGTACAAAGGTGGAAAGAGGAATCAGTCTCGTAGCAAGTCTCGAAGTGCTAAAGGCAAGAGTGACATACAATGCTACCATTGTGAAAAGAAGAGTCACATGAAAAGAGACTGCAGAGAATGGAAAGCAGAAAAAGGAAAAGAGAAAGCTGAAGACCATGGTGAGAAGAACAAGTCCTCAGTGAAGGTTCAAGAAATAAATGTGACAAACACTGTTGCAGAGGATGACAGTCTAGTGTCAGGAGACATCTACTTCTTGAAGAATGCAATGGACTCGGCTCTTCTTACAGCATCTGATGGAAATGCACTGAGTGACTAGATTATAGACTCAGGGGCATCACTTCATGTGTCTCCAAACAAGGAGTGGTTTACCTCTTATGTGACCACTAAAGATCATGTTCGGCTAGGCAATGGGCAGACATGTGAGATCTTAGGTGTTGGATATGTTCAATTGAAGTTTCATAATGGCTCTTCTTTCACGCTAAAAAATGTGAGACATGTTCCCACAATTACAAAGAGCTTGATCAGCACATGTTTACTTGATAATGCTGGCTACGTCACCACTTTTGGACAAAACATGTGGAAGATATCCAAGGGTTCTATGACAGTAGCACATGGAGTAAAGTCTGGAGGACTTTACATGATTTATGTAGCAAATGTCTCTAAAAATTTAATCAATGTAACCGAGCAGTCGAACGTTTCTTTGTGGCATAGCCGGTTAGGACATATGTCCAAGAAGGGAATGGAAATCTTGTCTCGTTCTGGTTATTTGCCTGGATTTTCATTTAATGATTTTGAATTCTATGAACATTGTCTGTATGGTAAGCAAACACAGCAACCGCATAAGCATAGAAGCAGTAGAAGAGATACACATTTGGCACTTGTTCATAGTGATTTGTGTGGACCTATGCCTAACCTATCTCCAGGGGGAGCTTCTTACTTTATGACATTTATAGATGATTACTCGAGTAAAGTATGGGTTTACTTTCTCAAGCACAAGGATGAAGCGTTTAGTGTTTTCAAAACATTTGTGACACTTGTGGAGAATCAGATTGGCAAGAAGCTTAAATGCTCACGCACTGACAATGGTGGAGAGTATGTTTCAAAGGCCTTTCAGGACTTTTGTGAGACTAAAGGTATAAAACGTGAACTTACTGCTCCTTACAATCCTCCTCAAAATGGTGTTGCTGAGAGGATGAATAGGACCATACAAGAGAAGGTCAGAAGTATGTTGTCTAATGCACAACTGCCAAATGGGTTTTGGGCTGAAGCTGTATCAACAACTGTTCATCTTATAAATAGATCTCCTAGCAAGGTTTTGTAGAAGCATTTAGTGGCAGAGATGGTATGGTCAGGCAAGGCGCCCTCATACAAGCATCTCAGAGTCTTTGACTGTGAGGCATATACTCACGTTCCAAGGAATTTAGAAACAAACTTGAGGCAAAGAGTAGAAAGTGCATCTTTCTAGGCTATGGTAATTCTGGTGAGATGGGGTACAGACTTTGGGATACTGAATCCAAAAGGTTATCCGCAGCAATGATGTTCATTTTAATGAAGCCAAATATCATTCTAAACCAGAGAGGGTTAAGGAGATTAGAAGAGTTGTCTTCCAAGAAGATGGACCTGCACGTGCAAGACAAAATGTCAGGGCTCAAGAGGAATAAGGACATGATAGAGTGGAACCACAGGTTGTGGCTGAGCCTCAGCCACCTATTTTGTGTAAATCGGGACGTATCTCACGACCTCCTGATCGGTTTGTTCCATCTATGAACTACGTCATGTTGACTGATTGCAATGATCCTTCATGTTACAAGGAAGCAGTGCAAATGAAGGACTCCGGGAATTGGCAATTGGCCATGCAGTCAGAGACCACAGCTCTGCATAAAAACCAGACATGGAAGCTAGTTAAATTACCACAGGGCAAAAAGGCTCTACCTTGTAAATGGGTTTACAGGAATAATATCACCACTCATGATAGTCAGCCAAAGTACAAAGCAAGGCTTGTTGCCAAGGGCTTTAACACTAGGTTGGTAACCTAACAGGACATAAAAGTGTCCTTTCAGGGTTTTGAAAAAAACCTCCAAAACCATAGTAGATCCACTCATTTTGTAAAATCCTTTCATGAGGTTATAGTTCAAGGCCTTCTACACATGTAAAAAATAAGAAACTTGTAAACTTGCTCATCTTTTGGTCACACCAAGCCTCCAAAGTTGATGGACCAGTACATTTTCATCAAAACAGTCATTTCTTACGTTTTGTTGCATAAAAATAAGATTAGGGATTTTTGTAGGACTTGAGATAAATTCCAGAGTTAACTTCAATGGGTTGGTGATCAGAACATATGATTGCTTCTCACTCACTATTTTTTGTTTTTTCCAAAAGAAATAGGTACAAAAAAGTTGAATTTTTACCATTCTGCAAACCTATCATCAAAGTTTCTATAGCCACACTCAATAAAATAATATATGCATGTCTTCTTAGTTCCCTATTGTCCTTTAAGTTCATAAGGATCCATGGAGCATGTCAAAAGAATAATACATCTCTTACCAAGGGGAATCTTGGGGACAAAGATGAAGTGCTAAATACAGCAAACATGAAAAAACTGGGTTCAACATTATGAGTTGTAGAATCCCATAGAAACTATTCAATATCTATCCAAATTTGATCCTTATGACTAGATATGGTTACTACCTACAAAATGCATGTAGTTGTCACAAGAAACTAACAATATTGAAAAAGCTATACTTGATATACTAGAATGTTTCGTTTTCATCTATAATTGAAAAAATCAACCATCGTTGTCTACTATGCAAAATAGGGTATTAGGTGCCCCAAAAATCAAGGAATATTAGCTTTATGTTACAATATGCGACATAGAAAATCAAAACTGCATTTGGATATCATGAAAGTCACCAAAAAAATCATAGAAGAGCTAAAATTGGCTAAAAAATAGGATTTGACAATTTTTGTAATTTGGTCATAACTTACAACTTTAACATTTATTTTTCCCTAGAAGCATCAGGACATGTTGAGGACTACTAAAGATAGTTCTCTAGCATTATAGACCTCACAAACATGACTTATAGAGTGGTATAGCTGCAGAAAGTTGAAAAAAGACAAAAACAGGACCCATTTTTTCACACAGTTTAGGTTGTGAAATGTTGTGCAAGGACAAGGTTAAAGATGGACTTGATGTTCCAAACAAATGTCGAGTTTTTTTCAGCTCATGAGACAACTTTCTAGACGGATAGCACCTCAAAATCCATTTTGAAACTCTTGACATAATTCAAGGAAAATGGTCACTTAACAGGACATAAAAGTGTCCCAGGACCAACCTAGTGTTAAGCAAGAACAAGGCATTGACTTTGATGAAGTCTTCTCTCCGGTGGTCAAGATGACTACATTGAGATGCTTTCTTGCATTGGTTGCCATATTACATTTGGTTTTGCACCAAATGGATGTCAAGACAACGTTCTTGCATGGTGATTTAGATGTGAAATTTACATATAGCATCCAAAAGGGTTTGTTGAAAAAGGCAAGGAAGATTTGGTATCCCAGTTGTTAAAGAGTCTTTATGGCTTAAAACAATCACCGAGGGCATGGTACCATAAGTTCCACAAGTTTATGCTTTCTCAAGGCTACAAACATAGTGAGTTCGATCACTGTCTATATACAAAGAAGGCTAAGGATGGCAGTTGGCTGATCCTTATTTTGTATGTGGATGACATGTTGATTGCTGGCAAGCACTTGGAAGAAATTTCAGCTTTGAAGTCAAAGATGGAAAAATTGTTTGACATGAAAGACATGGGTGAGGCAAGTCATATTCTTGGTATGTGCATTCATAGAGATAGATCAAAGAAGTTGATTTGGTTATCTCAAATAGAGTATATTGACAAAGTTTTGCAACGTTTCAATATGGAGAAGGGAAAGGCATTGAGTGTTCCATTGCCACCATATGTGAAACTCAGCAAGCAAGATTGTCCCGTGTCTGAGGAAGAACAGGCTGAAATGGATAAGATTCCATATGCGTCTCCAGTGGGTAGTTTGATGTATGCAATGATTGCTACTCGCCCAGACATTGCATTTGCACTGAGAGTAGTAAGTCGAAACATGTCAAACCCAGGCAAGAAACATTGGGAGATACCTGAAAGCTACAAAGAGTATGAGTATATGCTATGGGAGTCAGGAGCTAAGTGTAAAGGGTTTTACAGACTCAGATTATGCAGGTGACTTAGACAACCGAAGGTCTACTTCAGGGTATGTCTTTACATTGGCTGGTGGAGCAGTATCATGGTGTTCTAGATTACAAGATTGTGTTACTCAGTCTACTATAGAGGCTGAATATGTTGCAGCATCAGAGACATGCAAAGAATCAATTTGGCTTAATCGACTAGTAACAGATTTGAGAATCAAAGAAGAGATGCCTATGTTATATTGTGATAGTCATAGTGCTATACAATTGGCTCGAAAGCCAGTTTATCACTCAAAGACAAAGCATGTGGATGTGAAGTATCATTTCATCAGGAAATGCTCGAGGATAAGCAAATTCAGCTTGTCAAAGTTCACACCACAAAAAATCTGGCTGATCTACTTACAAAAGGACTTCCCTCAGAGAGCTTTGCGCATTTTCGCAAGCAGTTAGGTGTGGGGTAGTACATCACTTCTCTACATCTCTTGCATATTAGCTTGTATAGTAGCTTCTCTCACACTTAAAGTACCACATTGGACTTCAAGTGGGAGGTTGTTGGGGTATAAAGCCCAATGTGGTTGCCCAGGTAAGTGGGCAGGCCACCAGGTATGTACACATATTCTTTTGTAAAAACCTAATAAGAACTCACTATGCTCTACACATTACAATAGAGCGAGTTCACCATATCGTCGTGCTCTTCTTCTCGCACTCTCTCTCGCGTCGCACTTCCGCTCGTACTCCTTCAATCCCCCCCTTGTCGCCACGCACCATTAGGAGATTTCGGAGGTCATTTGCAGGGCCTTCTAAGAAATTCTATTTCTCTCTCTAGAAAATGTTCTTAAAGTATACTTGCACTTGTTGCATACGTCCAAAACGACAACTGAACACTCTGAAAAGTGAACCTAATATTTAAAAAATCCTTGAAAACGGTCACTTTTTCATTCAATGCGTGTGTCGTTGTCATGAAGTACATGACGCTCATTCAATATAGCTTTCGTCATCATATTGAAATTAAAAAAATCACAAAATTATTAGTTGGTGTTAGAGTTTGAAGTTTTTGATACCGCCAATGCCTCCAAAATGGCAAAAACTTAAAAAAGTTTATCTACTTGCTTCAATCTGAGAGCTAGAGAGGGAGAAATTATCAAAATACTCCTAAAGAGGAGATTTTGTCTCACGACGTGCGTGGGACTATCTGGAAAATTCCAAATGGCCCTCCACGCACCGTGAGGCAAAAAATAAAGAAAGTGGATCACGGCATGCAGAGGGTCATCTAAAATTCTCCAGATGGTGCCTCCCGCGCCATGATCCAAAATCCCCTTTTTAAGGGTTTTTTTGCGATTTCTCTCTCTTCGGGTGTCAGATTGAGGCAAGTAGATAGGTGTTTTTTAGGTTGTTGGACGTTCTGAACGCATTGGCAGTGTCAAAAGCTTCAAATTCCAACATCAATTGACAGTTTTGTGATTTTTTAATTTTAGTGATGACTAAAGCCATATTAAATGAGCGTCGCCTACCTCATGAAAAAGACATTCGCATTGAATGAAAAGGCGTCCGTTTTCAAGGACCTCTGACACCTTCTTTATATTTTTCTTAATATCAATCTATTTTTCTACGTAACGTAAGCTCTTCTTTTATTGGAGGAGCGCCTTTTCTTCTCTTTTCTAAAAGGACCTCCAAAAGACCTCCGAAATCTATTAATGACTCTCCATTGCCATCTCCATCTCTGTGCGTGTCCCCTTTTCCTTCCTTCAATATGGCCTATCTTGTAATCTCTCTCTCTCTCTCTCTCTCTCTCTCTCTCTCTCTCTCTCTCTCTCTGTTGTGTGTGTGTGTGTGTGTGTGGCTCCCCACTACCATGCTCCATGCCACCACTCCCTGCCTCTTTACTCATCGGCAAGATATGCCTTTTCTTCCCTACTAGGGGTCTTTCCACACTCAATTGGACGCAATCTGTCCACAATCCTCTTTCTCTTCAACTAGTTTTTTTTGTTTTAAGCAAATTCTCAAGGCTCACACTCATGCACCTAGTCAATATCGAGCTCAGGACCTCAATCACGAATTTATATGTCATGTGCTTCTAAATTGTCATATTACTAGTATACATAAAATAGTGGGTCATTACATTCCATAAAAAAGCCGTATGAGGAGGGATGGCTCATTGTGAGAACGTCCATAAATTGTTCGTATTATGTAGGGAGGTAGGTCAGATGTAAGATATTGTATGTAGGGGGGTTTCTCTAATTTGGATGCACACAAGTGACATCCCCCCATTACTAATAGTGAATCCCCCGGGCGTAAACCCTTTCCACTCTCAAATACACCTCATTCTCATGACATATTGGATCTTGTTCATACTGATGTATGTAGACCTCTACCTTCTTCAAGATCACAATATCACTACTTCATTACATCCATTGATGATTTCTCACGGTATACAGCTGTATTTCTACTTAGACAAAAATCTGAGGCCTTATCTGTTTTCAAACAATTCCACAAGGCTGTGCAATTTCAAACTGGCCATCGTCTCAAGAAGCTTTGTAGTGACAATGGAGGCGAATATTTTCCTTAAGAGTTTGTTAGTTACTGTGCTGGCAGTGGGATTCGTCATGAACACTATATTCCATGTTCACCTCAACAGAACGACATTGCTAAACGAAAGAATGGCACTATTCTCAATGCTAGTAAGATGTATGCTGATTCATTCTGGCTTATCTCGTGTTTTTTGGGCTGAAGGTACTTTGATAGTAGTATTTATTCAAAATCATCTTCTTACTACTGCATCGTCTGGTAAGATACCCATCACAGCATGGACAAGTGACATTTCTTCTGTATCTCATTTTCGAACCTTTGGATGTATTGCTTATATTCATGCTCCCAAAGAGACACGAACAAAGCTTGATACTCCTCGTCTTAAAGTTATTTCATTGGATATTTTGACACTTTCAAAGACTACAAATTCTATGACCCTTCCTCTAAGAAAGTAATTGTGAATCATGATGCTACTTTTAATGAAGAGCTTATGGGAGGCTCATGGTCCATGGATGATTCTGATGATATCAAATCGTTGCTTCAAGCTTTTCCATTTCTTTTAGATGGTGAAACTCTTCCTATAGAGTAGCTTTCCTCTTCACAACCATCCATTCCAAATGTTTCCAATGATAATATTGATAATTTTGTTGCTCTGCCTATTGATTTTGAACATGGTTCATGTCATGTTTATGATGACGTTATTGTTGATAATGCTTTCTCTACTTTTGAAGATCCCATTATAATGAATTGATCTCTTCACACCACAAAAGGATCAATGGCAAGAGGCTATGGAAGAAGAGTACAATTCTCTTATATCTAAAGGTACATGAATACTAACTGAACTACCTCCTAGTCGTATAGCTATTAAGTGTAAGTGGGTGTATAAGACAAATGTAAAAGCAGATGAATATTTTGATAAGTTCAGGAATATTTAGTTGCAAAAAGTGAGTCTCAAGTTGTTGGTGTTGATTATCATACCTTTTCACCTTGTTTGCATTACAAGTGGTTGAGTTTTATTGGTATTCGATGTTCAATTTGATTTAAAATCTCATCAAATGGATGTACAAATTTCTTTTCGAATGGTGATTTGGAAGAGGAAATTTATATGAAACAACCAAAAGGGTTTGTTACTTTAGGTAATGAAGACCTTGTTGCTCAACTCCATATGGTGTTATATGGTCTCTGAAACAAGCTTCGCGGGCCCGGTATACAAAATTTAATCTTTTTCTCACCTCTAAAGGATTCATCTCTTGCTCTTCAGACCCCAACTTATACATAAAACACCAAGGTAGCAATTTTGTGATTATTGCTCTTTCTGTGGATGATACCATCCTTGTTTCCAATGATTAGGGATTTCTTCACCAAGTGAAAAGGTTATTGTCTTCTGCATTTGATATGGTGGATCAAGATTCAGTTGTGTCTTGGCATTCAAATTCAAAGGAACCACACAAAAGGTATTTTATTCCTTCAACAGTCAAAGTTTATTGTAGATACTATTCAAAAATTTGATATGCACTCTGCACATTCAGCCAACACCCCTTGTCTTGCAAGTTCTACAAAGAACACTTATGATCGTGGCGGTCAACTTGTCACAAATCAACCTTATGCTAACTTGATTGGATGTCTTTAGTTTGTTGGCATGAATACTCGCCCTGATATTTTCTTTGTTGCTAACTTGATTGGATGTCTTTAGTTTGTTGGCATGAACACTCACCCTGATATTTTGTTTGTTGCTAATTATCTTGGAAAACAACTTGCATGTCCTTCTCTTAAGCATTGAACTAGAGCAAAGCGCGTATTGAAATACTTAAAAGGTACTATAGATTTTGGTTTGGTCTATCGAGGACAACTGGCATTGGATTCTATGCAATCTCTTTCTCTTTTGGTTTGCACAGATGCATGAAATCGAAAGCTCACATTTATGTATGAAATCTACTAATGGAAATTGCTTCGTTATAAATGGTTGTCTTGTTTCTTGGACCACCAAGAAACAATAATGTGTTGTAGTTTCTACGACTGAGTCCGAATATTTGCGATCATTGTAGCTTGTGAGTTGATCTGGCTTCGACAAATGCTGGTTGATATTGGTCATTCTCCTCTTTCTAGAACACCCTTGCGGTGTGACAACCAGAGTGCTATTATTCCTACAAAAGACTATGTTCAACATAATAAGTCAAAGGACATTTCTATGCATTATCATTATACACTATCCAAATGACCATATGATTGCAGACAGGTATAAAGTATGCAAAGGCACCATAATGGTTGAACACTGTCCAAATGACCATATGATTGCAGACATTCTTACTAAAGACCTCAATGAGTCACTTTTCATCCTCTTGTGCTCGGAGCTTGGAGTTGCTTCGGCCTCACTCTTTCTAGATTAGCTTCTCTGCTATTGTGATAGCTTTATACATTTGACATTGTAATCATATAGGTATCATGCACTATGCACACTCCATAGTTACACACTGTGATCTTTGAGTCACATGTATATTTGTACTTAGATACACAATTCAGTTTCACATCATCATCGTTGGTTCATATTTTCAAAATGTATAGGGGTTTGGATTTTCCCTTGATGTCACAGGAACCGAATAATAGAGATAGACAGCAAAACAGACGAAGAAATCTTTGTATTGATAGTGTTTGATACAACAGAGGAGAAAAATATATGGGCGCACTCTCACTCGCACTCGCACTCGCATAAGAGAGATCGGTGAATCCTCCCAAAACGCACCACCCGTCCTTCTATTCTGATTTTTCCTCCAAAAGCCTGCGACCTCTCAAAATAGCCGCTTTTCTATTTTTGGCGTTCGGTCGACTCGACTTGCGCGCCAATATACCTGCGAGAACAAGGTAAAAACGTGATCGCGAAGCGATCCGTAGAGGTTAGATTTTTGTTTTTTGATTTTTTTGATTTTTTTTTAAGTCCACAAATTTTTCAGCTGTCTTCAACTGAACATAACTCCCAAACGGAGCCAAAAAAGCCCAAGTCCGTCTCACACAATCTTGTTGCCCTCGCTGCGCTCTTTGACAGCTATGTGTGGAAAATTTCCATAGCCTGCTCTGATTTGCTGAAAATCAACCTGCAAAACAGCATTTTCTACAAAAACGATGCAAAAACAGCAAATCCAACTTTTTTTCTTAATCTTTGGCCCTCAACGAGCATCAAAACATCAAAATCTCTAAAGACTCAAAGAACCAAAGTTGTTCCTTATAACGCAGGCTTCAATCGCTTCATACATCACTTTTTTAAAATCCCACGTTAACACCTTCAAAAATGCCCCAGAAAGTGCCTTCCGGATCAACTAATTTTATTGGACGAAAACAATCCACACATCCTTCTACACAGTGGACTAACTTTAAAATGACCAAAACTTCCTAGAAAACAAAATTTATTACTAGAACACCTCAAAATCAAGTCTTGTTACAATCTCCCCTTTTCAAAATTAACTCTATCCTCAGAGTTGGAAGGAGGGAAATTCTCTTTGCAAAACACTAAGATCAACCCAAGATGCATCCTCTACTGGATAGTTCTGCCACTTAACCAAAACTTCCACAATGTCTCTATTTCTCAAATGTTTGACATGCCTATCTAGCACTAAGTCTGGTTCTACTGTCAATGTTCCGTCATCTTTCAACTTAGAGTTGTCCTGTAAAACATGGTGCACGTTAGGAACATACTTTTTCAATAAACTCACATGAAATACAGGATGCACTTTGACATGAGAAGGCAATTCCAATTTGTAAGCTAATGAACCAATGCGCTTCAAAATTTTAAATGGCCCAGCAAATCGTGGAGACAATCGCTTATCCTTTCCGAGAATCAAATGAGACTTCTCGGGAATAACCTTTAAGAAAACCATATCCCTAGTTTCATACTCCACAACCCGATGTTTCTTGTCATAATACAATTTATGTCTCTTTTGGGCTTCTCTAATATTCCCCCTGATTTTGGCCAACTCGTTATCCATTTTCTCAAGCATCTCACGTGACAGTTCTACCTTATTCCTCGAGCTAAGAAAATTTATAGAGCTGTGGGTTTTTCCCTTGATCCCCAAGGGTTTTTTCATCCACATTTAGGGACCCTTATTTGAGAGGGGGTGTTGAGCTATCGATTAGCTCGTAATCAGAGGTGTCTCCATGAATCTGCTATGTAGCTTGTCATCACTTTCATATCACCAAACATATCTTCATGTTGTCATCAATATGACATCACCAAACATATCTTCATAAATCTTTTATTGTCACCAAGTTTGTCTTTTCAATAAAATGTGCATTCTCATTAGGCAATCCATGAAACTCTGGGAACTCGTCTGCAATGTTTAATTGCCACAAAAACACTTACATGTAAGGTCAAAAGATCAAGGGATGCTGATGGATCACTCCAATACCTAATACTGGGTAGCCTGGCCCCCAGTGTTTGGTTTCACAAAACCTCATGTAATATGACTAATCTTTGAAGTTCTTAAAGTCGAAAAGAATTTAGCAGGGCATATCTTTCGTTTAGCACGATTTGAAAGATTGTAGAATAGTCTATTAAATAGAGCTTATATGAATGAGTTTGAGATATTAAGAGAGAACATATATTCTCTTTTTGAAATAATACACTAAAGACGTATTTGATGAAGATTAATAAATAACAGATAGTTTGTTTATAAACAGTAAAATTGAGATTTTTTTCAATATCAATGTTTTATATTTATGTGTTTTAGCTTAAAATGCATGGGTAGACTTAAAATAAGTTGAAAAAGTAGTGGAGACCCAAAAATAGAGGATTTAAGAGTCACGACCTAAAAATTGCGTTTTCAGTCAAACAGAGACGTTTTTCGCAATTCTGTCCGCTTTGCCTTGTAGACCAGACCTATTCCCGTCGTTTTCAGTACCTGGATTATTCTGTTCTGAGTTGGTTTGTAAAAGTTATGATGAAAACAAACATCAGGCAGCAGCAGTGTAGTATACACAGGGACAGACAGACATACAATAACATACAACTCTCCCTGCTATCAACCAAGAAGTGGATTTGTTTCTTTATGGTAGACTATTGCAATTGAGATTATGAAGGTACATAATTATGTTTGTTTACTTTGATTATCATGTTGAATTGATTGCACGAGTATGTTCTTTTGACTATTTTGTAGGTGATGCAGAAATCAATATGTGAAACAGGATCTGTGCAAAGTGTCATGATAAAAATCTAACCTTCACGGATCGCTTAGCGATCACGTTCTTATATTATTCTCGTAGGTATACTTGGTGTGAAAATCATGCAGGCTTTTCGAGGAAAAGAAGGATAAAAGCACGACGGGTAGTGCGTTCGGGGATCATTCACTCATCTCCTCGTCTGCGAGTGCGAGTGAGAGTGAGAGTGAGACGCTGCATGCAAGCGGACTGAAGCTCGGGGGTGGTCGGGAGGTTCGAGCTTCGTACAACGGAGTGCGCCCATATATTTTATTGCTCCTCTGTTGTATCAAAACTCTACAAAAATCCATCAATACAAAGATCTCTTTCTCTATCTTTTGCTGTCGATCTCTATTATTCGGTTCCTGTGACAAGTGGTATCAGAGAAAGCGGTTGATTCTGGACATGGAAGGATACAAGAGTAGGATGAAGGAGCAAGAAGACCTTATTTCGCGACTATGAGAAGATCTGGAACAAGAAAATCGGGAGTGTGCTGAGGCTCTGCAGGGCAAAGCAACACAAGAGGCCGATATCTATGTGGACCTTGATGGCAAACATGAGGCGAAAACCATGCTAATCCACCAGGAAACAATAATCATTGTGGCGGCGCTGGGGCACCTGGCGGTGGTGATAGTGGTGATGGTGGGAACGGTGGTGGTGGACATAGAGGTCGTCAACACAAAAAAGAAACGATGACGATATGGGAGAAGCGACAACCAATCATTCTTAACGAAGGATAATCTTAAAGAGTTTGATGGTATAAGAAAGATATGCAAAGATTTAGAATCGTGGATTGAAGAACTCAAAGATTTGGATTATACTTTCAATATCAAGAACACGGTCACTAGACTTTCGAATGCTTGAGCAAGGTGACCCATAAGACAATACGTACCTTTGGTTGAATTTGCATATAACAGTTCATATCATTGATCTATTAGGATGACTCCGTTTGAGGCAATGTATGGCTATAATTGTCCCACACCTATTAATTTTCTTAACTCGAGTAATAAGGTAGAACTGTCACGAGATGCTTGAGAAAATGGATAGCGAGTTGGCCAAAATCAGGGGAATATTAGAGAAGCTAAAAAGAGACATAAATTGTATTATAACACGAAACATCGTGTTGTGGAGTATGAAACTGATGATATGGTTTTTTAAAGGTTATTCCTGAGAAGTCTCATTTGATTCTTGAAAAGGATAGAGGATTGTCTCCACGATTTGCTGGGCCGTTTAAAATTTTGAAGCGCATTGGTTCATTAGCCTACAAATTGGAATGCCTCCTCATGTTAAAGTGCATCCTGTATTTCATGTGAGTTGTAACAAAACTTGATTTTGAGGTGTTTTAGTAATAAATTTTGTTTTCTAGGAAGTTTTGGTCGTTTTAAAGTTAGTCCACTGTGTAGAAGGACGTGGATTGTTTTCGTCCAATAAATTAGTTGATTCGGAAGGCACTTTCTGGGGCATTTTTGAAGGTGTTAACGTGGGATTTTGAAAAAGTGATGTATGAAGCGATTGAAGCCTGCGTTATAAGGAACAACTTTGGTTGTTTTAGTCTTTAGAGATTTTGATGTTTTGATGCTCGTTGAGGGCCAAAGATTAAGAAAAAAGTTGGATTTGCTGTTTTTGCATCGTTTTTGTAGAAAATGCTGTTTTGCAGGTTGATTTTCAGCAAATCAGAGCAGCCTATGGAAATTTTCCATCACATAGTCGAAGAGCGCAGCGAGGGCAACAAGATTGTGTGAGACGGACTTGGGCTGTTTTGGCTCCGTTTGGGAGTTATGTTCAGTTGAAGACAGCTTAAAATTTATGGACGCAGGCTTTTGAGGAAAAATCAGAATAGAAGGACGGGTGGTGCGTTTTGGGAGGATTCACCGATCTCTCTTCTGCGAGTGAGAGTGCGAGTGCGAGTGAGACGCTGCATGCAAGAGAATTGAAGCTCAGGGTGGTCGGGAGGTTCGAGCTCCGTACAACGGAGTGCACCCATATATTTTGCTTCTCTGTTGTATCAAACACTATCAATACAAAGATTTATTCCTGTGACATGAGTTTATTAAAAAAGTATGTTTCTAATGTGCATCATGTTTTACAGGACAACTCTAAGTTGAAAGATGACGGAACATTGACAGTAGAACCAGACTTAGTGCTAGATAGGCGTGTTAAACATCTAAGAAATAGAAACATTGTGAAAGTTTTGGTTAAGTGGCAGAACTATCTAGTAGAGGATGCATCATGGGTTGATCTTAGTGTTTTGCAAAGAGAAATTTTCCTCTCTTTAGACCAACTCTGAGCACAGAGTTAATTTTGATAAGGGGAGAATGTAATAGGACTAATCTTTGAAACTCTTAAAGTCGAAAAGAATGTAGCAGGGCATATCTTTCGTTTAGCACGATTTGAAAGATTGTTGAATAGTCTATTAAATAGAGCTTAAATGAATGAGTTTGAGATATTAAGAGAGAACATATATTCTCTTTTTGAAATAATACACTAAAGGCGTATTTGATGAAGCTTAATAAATAACAGATAGTTTGTTTATGAACAGTAAAATTGAGAGTTTTTTCAATATCAATGTTTTATATTTATGTGTTTTAGCTTAAAATGCATGGGTAGAATTAAAATAAGTTGAAAAAGTAGTGGAGACCCAAAATAGAGAGGTTTAAGAGTCACGACCTAAAAATTGCGTTTTCAGTCAAACAGAGACGTTTTTCGCAATTCTGTCCGCTTTGCCTTGTAGACCAGACCTATTCCCTCGTCGTTTTCAGTACCTGGATAATATGTTCTTAGTTGGTTTGTAAAAGTTATGATGAAAACAATAGCAGACAATAGTAGTGTACTATACACAGGGACAGACAGACATACAATAACATACAACTCTCCCTGCTAATCAACCAAGAAGTGGATTTGTTTCTTTATGGTAGACTATTGCAATTGAGATTATGAAGGTACATAATTATGTTTGTTACTTTGATTATCATGTTGAATTGATTGCACGAGTATGTTCTTTTGGCTATTTTGTAGGCGATGCAGAAATCAATATGTGAAACAGGATCTGTGCAAAGTGTCATGATAAAAATCTAACCTTCACGGATCGCTTAGCGATCACGTTCTTATATTATTCTCGTAGTATACTTGGTGTGAAAATCGGCAGGCTTTTCGAGGAAAAGAAGGATAAAAGCACGACGGGTAGTGCGTTCGGGATCATTCACTCATCTCCTCGTCTACGAGTGCGAGTGAGAGTGGAGTGAGAACGCTGCATGCAAGCGGACTGAAACTCGGGGGTGGTCGGGAGGTTCGAGCTTCGTACAACGGAGTGCGCCCATATATTTTATTGCTCCTCTGTTGTATCAAAACTCTGCAAAAATCCATCAATACAAAGATCTCTTTCTCTATCTTTTGCTGTCGATCTCTATTATTCGGTTCCTGTGACAAGTGGTATCAGAGAAAGCGGTTGATTCTGGACATGGAAGGATACAAGAAGGAGGATGAAGGAGCAAGAAGACCTTATTTCGCGACTATGAGAAGATCTGGAACAAGAAAATCGGGAGTGTGCTGAGGCTCTGTAGGGCAAAGCAGCACGAGAGCCCGATATCTATGTGGACCTTGATGGCAAACATGAGGCGAAAACCATGCTAATCCACCAGGAAACAATAATCATTGTGGCGGCACTGGGGCACCTGGCGGTGGTGATAGTGGTGATGGTGGGAACGTGGTGGTGACATAAGTCGTCAATGCGAAAAAAGAAACGATGACGATATGGGTAGAAGCGACAACCAATCATTCTTAACGAAGGATAAGCTTAAAGAGTTTGATGTATAAGAAAGATATCAAAGATTTAGAAGCGTGATTGAAGAACTCAAAGATTTGGATTATACTTTCAATATCGAGAACACGGTCACTAGACTTTCGAATGCTTGAGCAAGGTGACCCATAATACAATACGTACCAAGATGGCTCAATTGGAGACTTTTGGCGATCGTACGATAAAGGTAAGTCATCGATCCCCTTTCTTGTGATGTTGTATCTTTGATACGTCCTTTGTGATCGAATTTATGCGTAAAAAGTTGAGATTTAATTTGAATTTCTTATTTGACTTGATAGTATTCATTGCTTCTTATCGTCTAAATTGATTGAGAAATTACTTGAAATTAAATCGAGAAGTAAAAAAAACTTGTGGACTAAACCAATGGTAATAATAATTTTCACGAAAGAGTTAGTAGAATTTTTTTTTTTCTTTGAAGAGTTGAAGCATAAAGATGATTCTATATCATAACATTGATATGCATGATGTTTATCATTATATCAATTAGATGATTGAAGATATGTTTTGATTGAATGTTAAGAAAGAAAAAAAATCTTTAAATTTAAAGATATAGTCTTCTTTTCTTATCATCAATCAAAGATAATCTTCAATCATCTATGGATAATATAGTACAGCTAGCATATCTATGTTTATGAATAGAAAGTCATCTTAATGCTTCCAACTCTTCAAAGAAAAAAAAATTCTACTAACTCTTCCGGGAAACCTATATTTCCTATTGGTTAAGTCCAAAATTTTTTTTACTTCTCGTTTATTTCCAAGTTAAATTCTCAATCAATTTAGACGATTAAAAGCAATGAATACAACCAAGTCAATTAAAAATTCAAATGAATCTCACTTTACGCATAATACCGATCACAAAAGACGTATGTAAGACATACTACATCCAAAGAAGGAATCGATGACTTACCTTTATCGTACGTATCGCCAAAGTCTCCAATTGAGCCTACTTGGTACGTATTGTCTTATGTCTACTGCTCAAAGCATTCGAATAAGTCTATGACCGTGTTCTCGATATGAAATATAATCCAAATCATTGAGTTCTTCAGATCCACGCTTCAAATCTTTGCATGTCTTTCTATACCTCATACTCTTTAAGCTTATCCTTCGTTTAAGAATGATTGGGTTGTCGCTTCACCCATATCGTCATCGTTCTTTTCGCATTGACGGACTCTATTCCACCACCACCGTTCCCAAGCCATCAGCCACGTATCACCACCGCCAGTGCCCCAGTGCCGCCACAATGATTATTGTTTCCTGGTGGATTAGCATGGTTTTCGCCTCATTCGTGCCAGCAAGGTCCCATAGATTTCGGGCTCCTCTGCTGCTTTGCCCTACAGATCCTCAGCACACTCCCGGATTTTTCTTGTTCCTGATCTTCTCATAGTCGCGAAATAAGGGTCGTCTGCTCCTTCATCCTAAATCGTGTATCCTTCCATGTCCAGGAATCAACCGCTTCTCTGATACCACTTGTCACAGAACCGAATAATAGAGACGACAGCAAAAGATAGAGAAAGAATCTTGTATTGATGATTTTTGCAGAGTTTTGATACAACAGAGGAGCAATAAAATATATGGGCGCACTCCGTTGTACGAAGCTCGAACCTCCCACCACCCCCGAGTTTCAGTCCGCTTGCATGCAGCGGCTCACCTCTCACACTCACTCGCACTCGTAGACGAGGAGATGAGTGAATGATCCCCGAACGCACTACCCGTCGTGCTTTTATCCTTCTTTTCCTCGAAAAGCCTGCACGATTTTCACACCAAGTATACCTACGAGAATAATATAAGAACTGATCGCTAAGCGATCGTTGAAGGTTAATTTTTATCATGACACTTTGCACAGATCCTGTTTCACATATTGATTTCTGCATCGCCTACAAAATAGCCAAAAGAACATACTCGTGCAATCAATTCAACATGATAATCAAAGTAAACAAACATAATTATTGTACCTTCATAATCTCAATTGCAATAGTCTACCATAAAGAAACAAATCCACTTCTTGGTTGATAGCAGGGAGAGTTGTATGTTATGTATGTCTGTCTTCCCTGTGATAGTAACTACTATTGTCTCTAATTGTTTTTCCATCAAACTTTTACAAACAACTAAGAACATAATAATCCAGGTACTGAAAACGACGGAATAGGTCGGTCTACAAGGCAAACGGACAGAATTGCGAAAAACGTCTCTTTTTGACTGAAAACGCAATTTTTAGGTCGTGACTCTTAATACTCTTTTTTGGTCTCCACTACTTTCAACTTATTAATTCTACCATGCATTTTAAGCTAAAACACATAAATATAAAACATTGATATTGAATAAACTCTCAATTTTACTGTTCATAAACAAACTATCTGTTATTTATTAAGCTTCATCAAATACGCTTTAGTGTATTATTTCAAAAAGAGAATATATGTTCCTCTTAATATCTCAAACTCATTCATTTAAGCTCTATTTAATAGACTATTCAACAATCTTTCAAATCGTGCTAAACGAAAGATATGCCCTGCTACATTCTTTCGACTTTTGAGTTTCAAAGATTAGTCCTATTACATTCTCCCCTTATCAAAATTAACTCTGTGCTCAGATTGGTCTAAAGAGAGGAAAATTTCTCTTTGCAAAACACTAAGATCAACCCATATGCATCCTCTACTAATAGTTCTGCCACTTAACCAAAACTTTCACAATGTTTCTATTTCTTAGATGTTTAACACGCCTATCTAGCACTAAGTCTGGTTCTACTGTCAATGTTCCGTCATCTTTCAACTTAGAGTTGTCCTGTAAAACATGATGCACATTAGAAACATACTTTTTTAATAAACTCATGTCACAGGAATAAATCTTTGTATTGATAGTTTTGATACAACAGAGAAGCAAAATATATGGGTGCACTCCGTTGTACGGAGCTCGAACCTCCCGACCACCCCTGAGCTTCAATTCTCTTGCATGCAGCGTCTCACTCACACGCACTCGCACTCTCACTCGCAGAAGAGAGATCGTGAATCCTCCCAAAACGCACCACCCTTCTTCTATTCTGATTTTTTCCTCCAAAAGCCTGCGTCCATAAATTTTTCAGCTGTCTTCAACTGAACATAACTCCCAAACGAGCCAAAACAGCCCAAGTCCGTCTCACACAATCTTGTTGCCCTCGCTGCGCTCTTCGACGGCTATGTGATGGAAAATTTCCATAGGCTGCTCTGATTTGCTGAAAATCAACCTGCAAAACAGCATTTTCTACAAAAACGATGCAAAAACAGCAAATCCAACTTTTTTCTTAATCTTTGGCCCTCAACGAGCATCAAAACATCAAATCTCTAAAGACTAAAACAACCAAAGTTGTTCCTTATAACGCAGCTTCAATCGCTTCATACATCACTTTTTCAAAATCCCACGTTAACACCTTCAAAAATGCCCCAGAAAGTGCCTTCCGATCAACTAATTTTATTGGACGAAAACAATCCACGTCCTTCTACACAGTGGACTAACTTTAAAACGACCAAAACTTCCTAGAAAACAAAATTTATTACTAAAACACCTCAAAATCAAGTTTTGTTACAACTCACATGAAATACAGGATGCACTTTAACATGAGGAGGCAATTCCAATTTGTAGCTAATGAACCAATGCGCTTCAAAATTTTAAAACGGCCCAGCAAATCGTGGAGACAATCCTCTATCCTTTTCAAGAATCAAATGAGACTTCTCAGGAATAACCTTTAAAAAAACCATATCATCATTTCATACTCCACAACACGATGTTTCGTGTTATAATACAATTTATGTCTCTTTTTAAGCTTCTCTAATATCCCCCTGATTTTGGCCAACTCGCTATCCATTTTCTCAAGCATCTCACGTGACAGTTCTACCTTATTACTCGAGTTAAGAAAATTAATAGGTGTGGGACAATTATAGCCATACATTGCCTCAAACGAGTCATCCTAATAGATCAATGATATGAACTGTTATATGCAAATTCAACCAAAGGTACGTATTGTCTTATGGGTCACCTTGCTCAAGCATTCGAAAGTCTAGTGACCGTGTTCTTGATATTGAAAGTATAATCCAAATCTTTGAGTTCTTCAATCCACGATTCTAAATCTTTGCATATCTTTCTTATACCATCAAACTCTTTAGATTATCCTTCGTTAAGAATGATTGGTTGTCGCTTCTCCCATATCGTCATCGTTTCTTTTTTGTGTTGACGACCTCTATGTCCACCACCACCGTCCCACCATCACCACTATCACCCCGCCAGGTGCCCCAGCGCCGCCACAATGATTATTGTTTCCTGGTGGATTAGCATGGTTTTCGCCTCATGTTTGCCATCAAGGCCACATAGATATCGGGCCTCTTGTGTTGCTTTGCCCTGCAGAGCCTCAGCACACTCCATTTTCTTGTTCCAGATCTTCTCATAGTCGCGAAATAAGGTCTTCTTGCTCCTTCATCCTACTCTTGTATCCTTCCATGTCCAGAATCAACCGCTTTCTCTGATACCACTTGTCACAGGAACCGAATAATAAGATCGACAGCAAAAGATAGAGAAAGAGATCTTTGTATTGATGGATTTTTTGTAGAGTTTTGATACAACAGAGGAGCAATAAAATAATATGGGCGCACTCCGTTGTACGAAGCTCGAACCTCCCGACCACCCCCGAGCTTCAGTCCGCTTGCATGCAGCGTCTCACTCTCACTCTCACTCGCACTCGCAGACGAGGAGATGAGTGAATGATCCCCGAACGCACTACCCGTCGTGCTTTTATCCTTCTTTTCCTCGAAAAGCCTGCATGATTTTCACACCAAGTATACCTACGAGAATAATATAAAACGTGATCGCTAAGCGATCCGTGAAGGTTAGATTTTTATCATGACACTTTGCACAGATCCTGTTTCACATATTGATTTCTGCATCACTACAAAATAGTCAAAAGAACATACTCGTGCAATCAATTCAACATGATAATCAAAGTAAACAAACATAATTATGTACCTTCATAATCTCAATTGCAATAGTCTACCATAAAGAAACAAATCCACTTCTTGGTTGATAGCAGGAGAGTTGTATGTTATTGTATGTCTGTCTCCCTGTGTATACTACACTGCTGCTGCCTGATGTTTGTTTTCATCATAACTTTTACAAACCAACTCAGAACAGAATAATCCAGGTACTGAAAACGACGAATAGGTCTGGTCTACAAGGCAAGCGACAGAATTGCGAAAAACGTCTCTGTTTGACTGAAAACGCAATTTTTAGGTCGTGACTCTTAAATCCTCTATTTTGGGTCTCCACTACTTTTTCAACTTATTTTAAGTCTACCCATGCATTTTAAGCTAAAACACATAATATAAAACATTGATATTGAAAAAAATCTCAATTTTACTGTTTATAAACAAACTATCTGTTATTTATTAATCTTCATCAAATACGTCTTTAGTGTATTATTTCAAAAAGAGAATATATGTTCTCTCTTAATATCTCAAACTCATTCATATAAGCTCTATTTAATAGACTATTCTACAATCTTTCAAATCGTGCTAAACGAAAGATATGCCCTGCTAAATTCTTTCGACTTTAAGAACTTCAAAGATTAGTCATATTACATGAGGTTTTTTGAAACCAAACACTGGGGGCCAGGCTACCCAGTATTAGGTATTGGAGTGATCCATCAGCATCCCTTGATCTTTTGACCTTACATGTAAGTGTTTTTGTGGCAATTAAACATTGCAGACGAGTTCCAGAGTTTCATGGATTGCCTAATGAGAATGCACATTTTATTGAAAAGACAAACTGGTGACAATAAAAGATTTATGAAGATATGTTTGGTGATGTCATATTGATGACAACATGAAGATATGTTTGGTGATATGAAAGTGATGACAAGCTACATAGCAGATTCATGGAGACACCTCTGATTACGAGCTAATCGATAGCTCAACACCCCCTCTCAAATAAGGTCCCTAAATGTGGATGAAAAAACCCTTGGGATCAAGGGAAAAACCCACAGCTCTATAAATTTTCTTAGCTCGAGGAATAAGGTAGAACTGTCACGTGAGATGCTTGAGAAAATGGATAACGAGTTGGCCAAAATCAGGGGAATATTAGAGAAGCCCAAAAGAGAACATAAATTGTATTATGACAAGAAACATCGGGTTGTGGAGTATGAAACTAGGGATATGGTTTTCTTAAAGGTTATTCCCGAGAAGTCTCATTTGATTCTCGGAAAGGATAAGCGATTGTCTCCACGATTTGCTGGGCCATTTAAAATTTTGAAGCGCATTGTTCATTAGCTTACAAATTGGAATTGCCTTCTCATGTCAAAGTGCATCCTGTATTTCATGTGAGTTTATTGAAAAAGTATGTTCCTAACGTGCACCATGTTTTACAGGACAACTCTAAGTTGAAAGATGACGGAACATTGACAGTAGAACCAGACTTAGTGCTAGATAGGCATGTCAAACATTTGAGAAATAGAGACATTGTGGAAGTTTTGGTTAAGTGGCAGAACTATCCAGTAAGGATGCATCTTGGTTGATCTTAGTGTTTTGCAAAGAGAATTTCCCTCCTTCCAACTCTGAGGATAGATAATTTTGAAAAGGGGAGATTGTAACAAGACTTGATTTTGAGGTGTTCTAGTAATAAATTTTGTTTTCTAGGAAGTTTTGGTCATTTTAAAGTTAGTCCACTGTGTAGAAGGATGTGTGGATTGTTTTCGTCCAATAAAATTAGTTGATCCGGAAGGCACTTTCTGGGGCATTTTTGAAGGTGTTAACGTGGGATTTTAAAAAAGTGATGTATGAAGCGATTGAAGCCTGCGTTATAAGGAACAACTTTGGTTCTTTGAGTCTTTAGAGATTTTGATGTTTTGATGCTCGTTGAGGGCCAAAGATTAAGAAAAAAAGTTGGATTTGCTGTTTTTGCATCGTTTTTGTAGAAAATGCTGTTTTGCAGGTTGATTTTCAGCAAATCAGAGCAGGCTATGGAAATTTTCCACACATAGCTGTCAAAGAGCGCAGCGAGGGCAACAAGATTGTGTGAGACGGACTTGGGCTTTTTTGGCTCCGTTTGGGAGTTATGTTCAGTTGAAGACAGCTGAAAAATTTGTGGACTTAAAAAAAAATCAAAAAAATCAAAAAACAAAAATCTAACCTCTACGGATCGCTTCGCGATCACGTTTTTACCTTGTTCTCGCAGGTATATTGGCGCGCAAGTCGAGTCGACCGAACGCCAAAAATAGAAAAGCGGCTATTTTGAGAGGTCGCAGGCTTTTGGAGGAAAAATCAGAATAGAAGGACGGGTGGTGCGTTTTGGGAGGATTCACCGATCTCTCTTATGCGAGTGCGAGTGCGAGTGAGAGTGCGCCCATATATTTTTCTCCTCTGTTGTATCAAACACTATCAATACAAAGATTTCTTCGTCTGTTTTGCTGTCTATCTCTATTATTCGGTTCCTGTGACATCAAGGGAAAAATCCAAACCCCTATACATTTTGAAAATATGAACCAACGATGATGATGTGAAACTGAATTGTGTATCTAAGTACAAATATACATGTGACTCAAAGATCACAGTGTGTAACTATGGAGTGTGCATAGTGCATGATACCTATATGATTACAATGTCAAATGTATAAAGCTATCACAATAGCAGAGAAGCTAATCTAGAAAGAGTGAGGCCGAAGCAACTCCAAGCTCCGAGCACAAGAGGATGAAAAGTGACTCATTGAGGTCTTTAGTAAGAATGTCTGCAATCATATGGTCATTTGGACAGTGTTCAACCATTATGGTGCCTTTGCATACTTTATACCTGTCTGCAATCATATGGTCATTTGGATAGTGTATAATGATAATGCATAGAAATGTCCTTTGACTTATTATGTTGAACATAGTCTTTTGTAGGAATAATAGCACTCTGGTTGTCACACCGCAAGGGTGTTCTAGAAAGAGGAGAATGACCAATATCAACCAGCATTTGTCGAAGCCAGATCAACTCACAAGCTACAATGATCGCAAATATTCGGACTCAGTCGTAGAAACTACAACACATTATTGTTTCTTGGTGGTCCAAGAAACAAGACAACCATTTATAACGAAGCAATTTCCATTAGTAGATTTCATACATAAATGTGAGCTTTCGATTTCTGCATCTGTGCAAACCAAAAGAGAAAGAGATTGCATAGAATCCAATGCAGTTGTCCTCGATAGACCAAACCAAAATCTATAGTACCTTTTAAGTATTTCAATACGCGCTTTGCTCTAGTTCAATGCTTAAGAGAAGGACATGCAAGTTGTTTTCCAAGATAATTAGCAACAAACAAAATATCAGGGTGAGTGTTCATGCCAACAAACTAAAGACATCCAATCAAGTTAGCAACAAAGAAAATATCAGGGCGAGTATTCATGCCAACAAACTAAAGACATCCAATCAAGTTAGCATAAGGTTGATTTGTGACAAGTTGACCGCCACGATCATAAGTGTTCTTTGTAGAACTTGCAAGACAAGGGGTGTTGGCTGAATGTGCAGAGTGCATATCAAATTTTTGAATAGTATCTACAATAAACTTTGACTGTTGAAGGAATAAAATACCTTTTGTGTGGTTCCTTTGAATTTGAATGCCAAGACACAACTGAATCTTGATCCACCATATCAAATGCAGAAGACAATAACCTTTTCACTTGGTGAAGAAATCCCTAATCATTGGAAACAAGGATGGTATCATCCACAGAAAGAGCAATAATCACAAAATGGCTACCTTGGTGTTTTATGTATAAGTTGGGGTCTGAAGAGCAAGAGATGAATCCTTTAGAGGTGAGAAAAAGATTAAATTTTGTATACCGGGCCCGCGAAGCTTGTTTCAGAGACCATATAACACCATATGGAGTTGAGCAACAAGGTCTTCATTACCTAAAGTAACAAACCCTTTTGGTTGTTTCATATAAATTTCCTCTTCCAAATCACCATTCGAAAAGAAATTTGTACATCCATTTGATGAGATTTTAAATCAAATTGAACATCGAATACCAATAAAACTCAACCACTTGTAATGCAAACAAGGTGAAAAGGTATGATAATCAACACCAACAACTTGAGACTCACTTTTTGCAACTAAATATTCCTGAACTTATCAAAATATTCATCTGCTTTTACATTTGTCTTATACACCCACTTACACTTAATAGCTATACGACTAGGAGGTAGTTCAGTTAGTATTCATGTACCTTTAGATATAAGAGAATTGTACTCTTCTTCCATAGCCTCTTGCCATTGATCCTTTTGTGGTGTGAAGAGATCAATTCATTATAATGGATCTTCAAAAGTAGAGAAAGCATTATCAACAATAACGTCATCATAAACATGACATGAACCATGTTCAAAATCAATAGGCAGAGCAACAAAATTATCAATATTATCATTGGAACATTTGGAATGGATGGTTGTGAAGAGGAAAGCTACTCTATAGGAAGAGTTTCACCATCTAAAAGAAATGGAAAAGCTTGAAGCAACGATTTGATATCATCAGAATCATCCATGGACCATGAGCCTCCCATAAGCTCTTCATTAAAAGTAGCATCATGATTCACAATTACTTTCTTAGAGGAAGGGTCATAGAATTTGTAGTCTTTGAAAGTGTCAAAATATCCAATGAAATAACTTTAAGACGAGGAGTATCAAGCTTTGTTCGTGTCTCTTTGGGAGCATGAATATAAGCAATACATCCAAAGGTTCGAAAATGAGATACAGAAGAAATGTCACTTGTCCATGCTGTGATGGGTATCTTACCAGACGATGCAGTAGTAAGAAGATGATTTTGAATAAATACTACTATCAAAGTACCTTCAGCCCAAAAAACACGAGATAAGCCAGAATGAATCAGCATACATCTTACTAGCATTGAGAATAGTGCCATTCTTTCGTTTAGCAATGTCGTTCTGTTGAGGTGAACATGGAATATAGTGTTCATGACGAATCCCACTGCTAGCACAGTAACTAACAAACTCTTAAGGAAAATATTCGCCTCCATTGTCACTACAAAGCTTCTTGAGACGATGGCCAGTTGAAATTGCACAGCCTTGTGGAATTGTTTGAAAACAAATAAGGCCTCAGATTTTTGTCTAAGTAGAAATACAGCTGTATACCGTGAGAAATCATCAATGGATGTAATGAAGTAGTGATATTGTGATCTTGAAGAAGGTAGAGGTCTACATACATCAGTATGAACAAGATCCAATATGTCATGAGAATGAGGTGTATTTGAGAGTGGAAAGGGTTTACGCCCGGGGGATTCACTATTAGTAATGGGGGGATGTCACTTGTGTGCATCCAAATTAGAGAAACCCCCCTACATACAATATCTTACATCTGACCTACCTCCCTACATAATACGAACAATTTATGGACGTTCTCACAATGAGCCATCCCTCCTCATACGGCTTTTTTATGGAATGTAATGACCCACTATTTTATGTATACTAGTAATATGACAATTTAGAAGCACATGACATATAAATTCGTGATTGAGGTCCTGAGCTCGATATTGACTAGGTGCATGAGTGTGAGCCTTGAGAATTTGCTTAAACAAAAAAAACTAGTTGAAGAGAAAGAGGATTGTGGACAGATTGCGTCCAATTGAGTGTGGAAAGACCCCCTAGTAGGGAAGAAAAGGCATATCTTGCCGATGAGTAAAGAGGCAGGGAGTGGTGGCATGGAGCATGGTAGTGGGGAGCCACACACACACACACACACACACACACAGAGAGAGAGAGAGAGAGAGAGAGAGAGAGAGAGAGAGAGATTACAAGATAGGCCATATTGAAGGAAGGAAAAGGGGACACGCACAGAGATGGAGATGGCAATGGAGAGTCATTAATAGATTTCGGAGGTCTTTTGGAGGTCCTTTTAGAAAAGAGAAGAAAAGGCGCTCCTCCAATAAAAGAAGAGCTTACGTTACGTAGAAAAATAGATTGATATTAAGAAAAATATAAAGAAGGTGTCAGAGGTCCTTGAAAACGGACGCCTTTTCATTCAATGCGAATGTCTTTTTCATGAGGTAGGCGACGCTCATTTAATATGGCTTTAGTCATCACTAAAATTAAAAAATCACAAAACTGTCAATTGATGTTGGAATTTGAAGCTTTTGACACTGCCAATGCGTTCAGAACGTCCAACAACCTAAAAAACACCTATCTACTTGCCTCAATCTGACACCCGAAGAGAGAGAAATCGCAAAAAAACCCTTAAAAAGGGGATTTTGGATCATGGCGCGGGAGGCACCATCTGGAGAATTTTAGATGACCCTCTGCATGCCGTGATCCACTTTCTTTATTTTTTGCCTCACGGTGCGTGGAGGGCCATTTGGAATTTTCCAGATAGTCCCACGCACGTCGTGAGACAAAATCTCCTCTTTAGGAGTATTTTGATAATTTCTCCCTCTCTAGCTCTCAGATTGAAGCAAGTAGATAAACTTTTTTAAGTTTTTGCCATTTTGGAGGCATTGGCGGTATCAAAAACTTCAAACTCTAACACCAACTAATAATTTTGTGATTTTTTTAATTTCAATATGATGACGAAAGCTATATTGAATGAGCGTCATGTACTTCATGACAACGACACACGCATTGAATGAAAAAGTGACCGTTTTCAAGGATTTTTTAAATATTAGGTTCACTTTTCAGAGTGTTCAGTTGTCGTTTTGGACGTATGCAACAAGTGCAAGTATACTTTAAGAACATTTTCTAGAGAGAGAAATAGAATTTCTTAGAAGGCCCTGCAAATGACCTCCGAAATCTCCTAATGGTGCGTGGCGACAAGGGGGGGATTGAAGGAGTACGAGCGGAAGTGCGACGCGAGAGAGAGTGCGAGAAGAAGAGCACGACGATATGGTGAACTCGCTCTATTGTAATGTGTAGAGCATAGTGAGTTCTTATTAGGTTTTTACAAAAGAATATGTGTACATACCTGGTGGCCTGCCCACTTACCTGGGCAACCACATTGGGCTTTATACCCCAACAACCTCCCACTTGAAGTCCAATGTGGTACTTTAAGTGTGAGAGAAGCTACTATACAAGCTAATATGCAAGAGATGTAGAGAAGTGATGTACTACCCCACACCTAACTGCTTGCGAAAATGCGCAAAGCTCTCTGAGGGAAGTCCTTTTGTAAGTAGATCAGCCAGATTTTTTGTGGTGTGAACTTTGACAAGCTGAATTTGCTTATCCTCGAGCATTTCCCTGATGAAATGATACTTCACATCCACATGCTTTGTCTTTGAGTGATAAACTGGCTTTCGAGCCAATTGTATAGCACTATGACTATCACAATATAACATAGGCATCTCTTCTTTGATTCTCAAATCTGTTACTAGTCGATTAAGCCAAATTGATTCTTTGCATGTCTCTGATGCTGCAACATATTCAGCCTCTATAGTAGACTGAGTAACACAATCTTGTAATCTAGAACACCATGATACTGCTCCACCAGCCAATGTAAAGACATACCCTGAAGTAGACCTTCGGTTGTCTAAGTCACCTGCATAATCTGAGTCTGTAAAACCCTTTACACTTAGCTCCTGACTCCCATAGCATATACTCATACTCTTTGTAGCTTTCAGGTATCTCCCAATGTTTCTTGCCTGGGTTTGACATGTTTCGACTTACTACTCTCAGTGCAAATGCAATGTCTGGGCGAGTAGCAATCATTGCATACATCAAACTACCCACTGGAGACGCATATGGAATCTTATCCATTTCAGCCTGTTCTTCCTCAGACACGGGACAATCTTGCTTGCTGAGTTTCACATATGGTGGCAATGGAACACTCAATGCCTTTCCCTTCTCCATATTGAAACGTTGCAAAACTTTGTCAATATACTCTATTTGAGATAACCAAATCAACTTCTTTGATCTATCTCTATGAATGCACATACCAAGAATATGACTTGCCTCACCCATGTCTTTCATGTCAAACAATTTTTCCATCTTTGACTTCAAAGCTGAAATTTCTTCCAAGTGCTTGCCAGCAATCAACATGTCATCCACATACAAAATAAGGATCAGCCAACTGCCATCCTTAGCCTTCTTTGTATATAGACAGTGATCGAACTCACTATGTTTGTAGCCTTGAGAAAGCATAAACTTGTGGAACTTATGGTACCATGCCCTCGGTGATTGTTTTAAGCCATAAAGACTCTTTAACAACTGGGATACCAAATCTTCCTTGCCTTTTTCAACAAACCCTTTTGGATGCTATATGTAAATTTCCACATCTAAATCACCATGCAAGAACGTTGTCTTGACATCCATTTGGTGCAAAACCAAATGTAATATGGCAACCAATGCAAGAAAGCATCTCAATGTAGTCATCTTGACCACCGGAGAGAAGACTTCATCAAAGTCAATGCCTTGTTCTTGCTTAACACTAGGTTGGTCCTGGGACACTTTTATGTCCTGTTAAGTGACCATTTTCCTTGAATTATGTCAAGAGTTTCAAAATGGATTTTGAGGTGCTATCCGTCTAGAAAGTTGTCTCATGAGCTGAAAAAAACTCGACATTTGTTTGGAACATCAAGTCCATCTTTAACCTTGTCCTTGCACAACATTTCACAACCTAAACTGTGTGAAAAAATGGGTCCTGTTTTTGTCTTTTTTCAACTTTCTGCAGCTATACCACTCTATAAGTCATGTTTGTGAGGTCTATAATGCTAGAGAACTATCTTTAGTAGTCCTCAACATGTCCTGATGCTTCTAGGGAAAAATAAATGTTAAAGTTGTAAGTTATGACCAAATTACAAAAATTGTCAAATCCTATTTTTTAGCCAATTTTAGCTCTTCTATGATTTTTTTGGTGACTTTCATGATATCCAAATGCAGTTTTGATTTTCTATGTCGCATATTGTAACATAAAGCTAATATTCCTTGATTTTTGGGGCACCTAATACCCTATTTTGCATAGTAGACAACGATGGTTGATTTTTTCAATTATAGATGAAAACGAAACATTCTAGTATATCAAGTATAGCTTTTTCAATATTGTTAGTTTCTTGTGACAACTACATGCATTTTGTAGGTAGTAACCATATCTAGTCATAAGGATCAAATTTGGATAGATATTGAATAGTTTCTATGGGATTCTACAACTCATAATGTTGAACCCAGTTTTTTCATGTTTGCTGTATTTAGCACTTCATCTTTGTCCCCAAGATTCCCCTTGGTAAGAGATGTATTATTCTTTTGACATGCTCCATGGATCCTTATGAACTTAAAGGACAATAGGGAACTAAGAAGACATGCATATATTATTTTTATTGAGTGTGGCTATAGAAACTTTGATGATAGGTTTGCAGAATGGTAAAAATTCAACTTTTTTGTACCTATTTCTTTTGGAAAAACAAAAAATAGTGAGTGAGAAGCAATCATATGTTCTGATCACCAACCCATTGAAGTTAACTCTGGAATTTATCTCAAGTCCTACAAAAATCCCTAATCTTATTTTTATGCAACAAAACGTAAGAAATGACTGTTTTGATGAAAATGTACTGGTCCATCAACTTTGGAGGCTTGGTGTGACCAAAAGATGAGCAAGTTTACAAGTTTCTTATTTTTTACATGTGTAGAAGGCCTTGAACTATAACCTCATGAAAGGATTTTACAAAATGAGTGGATCTACTATGGTTTTGGAGGTTTTTTTCAAAACCCTGAAAGGACACTTTTATGTCCTGTTAGGTTACCAACCTAGTGTTAAAGCCCTTGGCAACAAGCCTTGCTTTGTACTTTGGCTGACTATCATGAGTGGTGATATTATTCCTGTAAACCCATTTACAAGGTAGAGCCTTTTTGCCCTGTGGTAATTTAACTAGCTTCCATGTCTGGTTTTTATGCAGAGCTGTGGTCTCTGACTGCATGGCCAATTGCCAATTCCCGGAGTCCTTCATTTGCACTGCTTCCTTGTAACATGAAGGATCATTGCAATCAGTCAACATGACGTAGTTCATAGATGGAACAAACCGATCAGGAGGTCGTGAGATACGTCCCGATTTACACAAAATAGGTGGCTGAGGCTCAGCCACAACCTGTGGTTCCACTCTATCATGTCCTTATTCCTCTTGAGCCCTGACATTTTGTCTTGCACGTGCAGGTCCATCTTCTTGGAAGACAACTCTTCTAATCTCCTTAACCCTCTCTGGTTTAGAATGATATTTGGCTTCATTAAAATGAACATCATTGCTGCGGATAACCTTTTTGGATTCAGTATCCCAAAGTCTGTACCCCATCTCACCAGAATTACCATAGCCTAGAAAGATGCACTTTCTACTCTTTGCCTCAAGTTTGTTTCTAAATTCCCTTGGAACGTGAGTATATGCCTCACAGTCAAAGACTCTGAGATGCTTGTATGAGGGCGCCTTGCCTGACCATACCATCTCTGCCACTAAATGCTTCTACAAAACCTTGCTAGGAGATCTATTTATAAGATGAACAGTTGTTGATACAGCTTCAGCCCAAAACCCATTTGGCAGTTGTGCATTAGACAACATACTTCTGACCTTCTCTTGTATGGTCCTATTCATCCTCTCAGCAACACCATTTTGAGGAGGATTGTAAGGAGCAGTAAGTTCACGTTTTATACCTTTAGTCTCACAAAAGTCCTGAAAGGCCTTTGAAACATACTCTCCACCATTGTCAGTGCGTGAGCATTTAAGCTTCTTGCCAATCTGATTCTCCACAAGTGTCACAAATGTTTTGAAAACACTAAACGCTTCATCCTTGTGCTTGAGAAAGTAAACCCATACTTTACTCGAGTAATCATCTATAAATGTCATAAAGTAAGAAGCTCCCCCTGGAGATAGGTTAGGCATAGGTCCACACAAATCACTATGAACAAGTGCCAAATGTGTATCTCTTCTACTGCTTCTATGCTTATGCGGTTGCTGTGTTTGCTTACCATACAGACAATGTTCATAGAATTCAAAATCATTAAATGAAAATCCAGGCAAATAACCAGAACGAGACAAGATTTCCATTCCCTTCTTGGACATATGTCCTAACCGGCTATGCCACAAAGAAACGTTCGACTGCTCGGTTACATTGATTAAATTTTTAGAGACATTTGCTACATAAATCATGTAAAGTCCTCCAGACTTTACTCCATGTGCTACTGTCATAGAACCCTTGGATATCTTCCACATGTTTTGTCCAAAAGTGGTGACGTAGCCAGCATTATCAAGTAAACATGTGCTGATCAAGCTCTTTGTAATTGTGGGAACATGTCTCACATTTTTTAGCGTGAAAGAAGAGCCATTATGAAACTTCAATTGAACATATCCAACACCTAAGATCTCACATGTCTGCCCATTGCCTAGCCGAACATGATCTTTAGTGGTCACATAAGAGGTAAACCACTCCTTGTTTGGAGACACATGAAGTGATGCCCCTGAGTCTATAATCTAGTCACTCAGTGCATTTCCATCAGATGCTGTAAGAAGAGCCGAGTCCATTGCATTCTTCAAGAAGTAGATGTCTCCTGACACTAGACTGTCATCCTCTGCAACAGTGTTTGTCACATTTATTTCTTGAACCTTCACTGAGGACTTGTTCTTCTCACCATGGTCTTCAGCTTTCTCTTTTCCTTTTTCTGCTTTCCATTCTCTGCAGTCTCTTTTCATGTGACTCTTCTTTTCACAATGGTAGCATTGTATGTCACTCTTGCCTTTAGCACTTCGAGACTTGCTACGAGACTGATTCCTCTTTCCACCTTTGTACTTTTCTTTGGTCCTTCCCCTAAAAACTAAGGCTGTTCCTTTGCCTTTGTCCATTGTCTTTCTGTTGGTTTCTTTAGTAAGCAGACAGCCTTCTACACCTGCTATGGTCAAACCATCTGAAGGTGCAGAATTACTCAAAGCTGTGCGAAAAGTGTCCTAACTTTCCGGCTGTTGACCGCTGGGTCAACAACACAACATAACTCAAGTTTCGTACCAAAGTCTTATCTTTTGCGAGTTATGACATGATGCAGATTACGGCTATAAATGTCATTTGTAATGAGTAGTTATTCTAATTTCAGAAGCCGGGGTGCAATGGAACTTCTAGATTGTAAATACAAAGCCATTTGATCCTTTCAACCCCATTTTTGGTTAAACCTAAGGTAGCCTTAGTATAGAAGGTACCTAGGTATAGTATAAAAACGTCGTTTGAAGCCTCAAAATACATCCGCAAGTTAGGGGTGTCTAAAAGTGACAATTTGCAAGAATTGTGACGAAACGGTTGCGGTTTTTCACATAGTTTCGACTTTTTCCTAACCAAAGCACTTGAACACAGTGGAATAAGTCTACTTGAACCAAGAAAAAGCTCTTAAACCCAGAAATCATGTCTACCCTACATTCAATGTAAGCTTGGAGATCCCGACAATAAAGGAATATCCTCCCACAATGGATCTTCCAAACTTGCAATTGATAAAGATCCATCTTCTTGAGAGAGTTTGGATGATTGGTCATGATAGTGAAGTACTATATAGATACATTGACCAAAATGAAGTCAATCTTTTTAGGTGCTCAGATCCATACCTAGAAGAGATAACGGATTACAAGATCTTATATGTCTACACATATGGAGTCGACTGTCAATGGAGATCTATAGTTGTTGACAAGTATGGACAAGAATACAGAGTTGTAGAAAGCACAAATCCACATAGTGTACTAGAAAGAGGTGGATATTTGTTCAATGAAGTACCACAAATGCCTCCACCAAACACGAGAATTCCTATAGGAATTCCAAGAAGACAGCCACCAGGATTCCCTTCAAGAGCGATAACGAGAGAAGGATTGGGAGAGTCTCTGGCTAGACTTGTAGACAATCGACGAGTTAGACCATCCCAAGTCCAGAAATGGGTGAACAAAAAATACTCCGGAGATAAAGATCCGAGAGATCACGTAACAGCTTTTAGAAGAGTTATTAGAGCAGAGGAAGTTTCAGATTTTGCGACACAGTTTGTAGGATTTGGATTGACTCCAGAAGATGATGCGGCTACATGGTTCGACTCGGTGGAAAAATGGGATTTTGAGACCCTAGATGAGCTGTTTGAGGAGTTTATTGAATAATTCTCGCCAAAAGGCATTGCTCACAACACGGTCTCGCAAATCCATAGATTCAAACAGAAAGAGAATGAATCAGTACTCAAAGCATCATTACGGCTCAAGAGATATGATAAGATCTATCCGAGAGCGGAATTACCTACGGAAGCACGACTGATGTTGATCTTTATCCAGGGAATGAGAGATGAGGGCCTTTAGAAGGATCTGCATATGATAAGGAGGATGATGCTAAACGAGTTGATCAAAGCAGCTCTTTATCTAGTGGATAATTGTGAGGCATACAAAGAAAAGGACTTAAAGATTCAAGGAGATGACACATCCTCTCAGCACAGTGTTTCACAGATAAGTGAGTCCATTGCCAAGCCAATGGCACCTATTGATCAAGAAAAGCTTATCAACGACTTGGTCAAGAGGTTGATTCCTCTTGTAAGGTCTGATTCACGAGAGCCAAAGTGGTGTGAAATTGAGAGAAAATGGACGAACCATATGGAGGAAGAGTGCTGTTATAGCATGGAAAATACGAGGAAGAGGTATGTACAACCTGTTCCAGAAGCACCTACTCCACCTAGATACATTACGGGGAATGCGCCAGGGCCAGTAGGAGTCTTAAGGCCATAGCTTCTCTTAGGACAACGACCTCCGTTGCCAGGTGCTAGAATGCCAGTAGACATGAGATACATGCCAATGATGGAAGCATCAAATAAACCAATGCCAGTACCAGCTACAATGTGGTATAGAAACCAAAGTGAGTATTACCCTTCGGAGCAACAAAATGTGAGAGAAACACATGGAGTGGTGAGGCCGGTACAACCTCCACCTCCTGGGGTTTAGTCGAAAGAAAGAAGGTATGAAATGGACGAAAAGACATTGCGATTCATTGAAAATAGAGGCTTATTTAGGTCAAAGCTTGTTTATAGCCAAGAGGAAATGCTAAAAGAATCTCCTCACCCAGAGACAGATTGTCACAAAAGTCGTGACAACCACTTGGTCAAACAATGTCCTCATATGGAGATCACTGAAGTAAATGCCTATTGTCTTGAGTGTGGCATCACTCACTTGATCCCTGATTGTCCGAAAAACCCAAAGCAAATCAGGAAAATCATGACAAATGTATTAGGGATTGTTCAGCTCCCTAGTAGCTTAGAAAATGAAAATGTCGTACCAGTTCAAGTGGTTACGAGAGCACAAGCCCAAAAGAAAGATGATGAAAATCCAGAGACAAAGAACATGGAAAGTGACACGAGTCCAAAGATAGATGATGGACCAAAGACAGACGTACCAAGTCAAAAAACCAAGAGAAAACGAAATAGTTGGAAAGCTAGAAAGACTAGGATGAAAGCACGTAGGGAACGAGAGCAAAAATCCCTAGCTCAGAAGCTTACGGAAGCTGAGGAGAAGATAAAACAACATGAGGAAAAAGAGGCACCTTCTCTTACACAGATGGTTAAACCTCTAGAAGAACCATCCACGGATGAGAAACCGAGAAGTGCTAGTTCAGGAGGATCTATGTTGGCAGAGAAGTTTAATGAGACATTAGATGCCCTCTTGAAAGCCTATGATGAAAGGCTCAAAAATAACCAAACCCAAGAACACAGGTGGATGACATATCCCGATGGGGAACTAGAAAAGCAAAGGTTTGAAATGTACCAGAAAATGATTCAAACAGCCCAACCTTTACTAGAAAAACCAGTTGCAAAACCTGAGGATGTGATCCGTGTCATGCCTACACACGTAATCCCAGCAAACCAGGAACTAAAAGAGCCAGATTCTAGTCATAAGCACATACCAAACCTCAAAGACCCAACATTAGTGTTGGAATTAGGGTTGCAGAGAAACACACACAGCTTGGAGAAGACGAAGGAAGCTCAAGACACACAATAGAGAGTGTTACTTAGTGTGCAATGGAAAGATAGGTAGCCCTAGAGTGATGGGCGTATATACAATGCACGGGGGAAAAACCTCCTAAAGAGGGAAAAAATGCCCTGGCGGTCCTAGTGTGTTCACACACATCACTACCACATGTATATGGTAACAAATCCCCCCTAGAGTGATGCGGTGAACGAGAGCTGGCACATGAGTAAATGGAAGTGCCATGCCCTGAGGACAGGATCAGTCCACAAAGGGGAATAAGCCCAAAGCTTTGCGGAAAGCTTCAAGCTTCTCACGAGACAATGCCTTTGTGAAAAGATCTGCAAGGTTGTCCTGTGTTGGAACATAAGCCAAGCTGATCTCTCCTGCTGAGAGCCTCTCCCTGACATAGTGGTAATGCACCTCAATGTGCTTTGTGCGAGCATGAAAAACTGGGTTCCTCGCAACTGCCAATGCGCTCTGACTATCAGTGTAGATAGTTTTGGCAGTGTCCTGTCCAACACCCAAGTCAGCCATAAGGCGTCTGAGCCATACACACTCAACCGTAGCTGTGAAGACTGCCCTGTACTCAGCCTCACAACTCGAAGTGGCCACAGTAGGTTGCTTCTTGCTCAACCATGATATACATGAACTGCCAAGCATGAAACAAAAACCACTTGTGGACACTCGCGTGTCAAAACAACCAGCCCAATCTGAGTCTGAAAAAGCATGTAAGTCTGGCGGCAATGATCCCCCCTTGGGATAAAACAAGCCAAGATGTAAAGTGCCACTAAGGTAGCGGAAAATCCGCTTGACAGCCTGCCAATGCTTAGACCCTGGGCTATGCATAAATCTGCTGACCTGCGAGACTGCAAACTGAATATCTGGCCTCGTGTTGCATACATAAATGAGGCAGCCAACAACAGTTTGGTAAAGAGTGACATCAGCAGGATTGCCAGCATCATGTAGACTCAACTTCAAACCTGTTTCCATGGGAGTGGCAATAGGTTTGCAATCCTCAAGTCCAAACTTACATAGCAATGTCTCTATGTAACTCTTCTAACACAAGGCAATACCACCATCACTCTACTTAAACTGTATACCCAAGTAATGATGCAACAGCCCCAAATCTTTCATCTTGAAAGTAGCATTCAAATCAGCCTTAAATTCAGCAATATGTCTCTCATTTGGTCCAGTGATCAGCAAATCATCAACATAAAGAACCACAATGAGAAATACATCATCCTCATGCTTTACATACAATGTGCTTTCTGTTGGATTGTTACGAAAGCCTCGTTTAACCAAATGAGTGTCAGATTTCTCATACCAAGCACGAGGAGATTGCTTCAACCCATACAAAGCCTTCTTACATTTGCACACTTTGTCCTCTTGTCCTTTTATGAAAAAACCGCGAGGTTGCGTTACATAAACTTCCTCAAATATGTCACCATTCAAGAAAGCAGTAACAATGTCTGATTGATGTACATCCCAACCAAATGAGCTGCCAATGCACATAGAAAACGCACAGTAGTCATACGACAAGTGGGAGCAAAAGTCTCTTCATAATCTATGCCTTTTTGTTGTGCAAAACCCTTTGCAACAAGTCGAGCCTTATGGCGATCGATCTCACCATCCGGCTTGCGTTTCAACTTGTAAACCCACTTCGTACCAATGGCCTTTTTGCCAGGAGGCAAATCACATAAAGTCCATGTGTCATTCTCTATAAGTGCATCGTATTCTGATTTCATGGCAACAATCCAATTTTCTGAATTTTCTGCTTCATCAAAAGACAGAGGCTCCTCAACATCATGTAAACTAGACACAGCCAAAGCATAACAATCTGATGCATAAGATGCATGGCAAGAGCCTGAACGAGTACGACTAGATGAAGGTGCATCCAATTTACTGTCACGCAAAGTGTGCACCAGCCATTTTGGCATACCTCTAGCCTACTCATTTTCAGCTCTTTCCTCATCAAGTACATCATGTACATCTGCATCAGTGATAGGCTGTTCTAAAACATTTTCAGAAACCCCCATAGGCTGTACATTTGCCTCATTGGAACTTACATTCGTATTTCCACCACTGAAAAGAGGCAACAAAGTGTCATAAATGTCCTGTGAGCTTACATTACTGTCTCTAGTACATGACAGCAAGGGCTGAACAGAATCTTCCACAAACACTACATCCCGTGAAACCAGAATACGTTTTGTTTGCGGATGATACAACCTGTAACCTTTGCTTTCAACACTATAACCAACAAAAATACATTTGACAGCCTTATCATCCAATTTTCTGCGCTGCACTTGTGGCACCAAAGCATATGCCAAACAGCCAAAAACACGCATGTGCTCAATAGAAGGTTTTCTATCATGCCATGCTTCATATGGAGTAATAGACTGCAAAGCTTTCGTAGGACACCTGTTAAGTACATAAGTGGCACACATGATGGCCTCAAGCCAAAAAGAATGTGGCAAAGCTTGACTTTTGACCATACATCGTGCCATTTCCGTTAGTGACCTGTTTTTCCTCTCAGCAACACCATTTTGCTGAGGTGTATAAGGCACTGTACATTGGTGTTTTATCCCACGACTAGCCAGAAATGCATTAAATTCATGAGACATATACTCCCCCCCTCGATCGGAACGGAGGGTGTCCATAGTACATTTTGAGACATTTTCAGCCATAGCCAAAAATTGTTTGAAGCACATAAAAACTTCGGACTTCGCTTTAAGCGGAAATACCCATGCATGCCTGGAGTAATCATCAATGAAAGTCACGAAGTACAGGTAATTGCCCAAGGACGGAGTTTGCATGGGCCCACAAACATCACTATGCACAAGCTGCAACCTGCATGTGGCCCTAACTGAACCATCCTTTGGAAACTTAGAACACTGCATTTTACCCAGAATACAGCCTTCACAAACATGTTTGATAGGTGCTTCAAGAGGCGGCAAAGAAGCAACCATATCAGATTTCTGCAAACGCAGCAAACTGGCAAAATTCAGATGACCAAAACGTGCATGCCAAAGTTTTGCATCTGAAATAGCCCTTGAATCTGCAACAGCATTTGCAAAATTTTGTCCACACTTGTCATACAAAGTGAGCTTATACAGCCCACGGCACAAAAGCCCAGATGCAACAATTTCATCACCAAAACTGAGATCATGAACTGTACATCTGTCATCCACAAATTTGACTACAAGTCCAAGTCTAGCAAGTGCGGATACAGACAAGAGATTCTTCTTGATCCCAGGTACATAAAGTGTATCAACAAGTGTGAAGGAACTGCCATTAGCAGCAGTGAGCACAATCTTTCCAACTCCCTGAACTGGATAAGAGGCGTTGTTGGCACAAGTGACTGAATTCCCATGACGGACAGACTCGAGAGAGGTAAACAATTCACGATGTGAGGTAATGTGCTTTGTAGCACCACTGTCGAAATACCACACATGTGAATCTGCAGCAACTGACAAGCATGCATCATGGACAGCAGGATTGTAAGTGCACTCTGCGCTAAAAGCCCATTCTGCATCAACATCAGCATCACAATCTCCTTTCACAGAAGACTCAACAATGGCTGCATTTGTAGTGGAACCAGCATTTGCAGTGGAACCACCCTCTTTCTTCTTAGCCTCTTTGGCCTTCAACTTAGGACATGACTTGATCAAGTGATCATTGGCTTTACAATAATGGCAACGCATCTTCTTTTTGCCCTTATCACCAGAATTGCCAGACGAAGTGCTGCCACCAGAAGCATTAGGAACAGAATTTTTGCCACTCGCAGTAGAACCATAAGAAGTGGTTGCATTACTGTTACCACCCTTTCTTTGAGAAGCAATAAAAGCATGTTCAATTGCACGCTGCCTAGTCCTGTTTTTTCTAGAAAGTGACTCTTGCAACAGCAATGTGCATAATGCATCAAACTTGACAACTTCAGGATTTCCTTGGGTCATGAGTCTCCAAGTACTAGCAAAAGTCTGGTAGGAATCTGGTAAGGCATCAAGAACAGTCTGCACAAGGGAACTGTCCGAAATGACTTCACCTGCAGAAATGAGTTGCTCATTGATATCCTTGACACTAGCAAGGAAAGTGTCCATATCATCTTCCTCATGCATAATCTTCGACTCTAGCTCTTTACGCAGCAAAGCAATTTTAGCCTCATTGCGGCTTGCATAAAGACCTGCTAGAATATCCCAAGCCTGTTTTGCAGATTTTTCTGAACGGATGTGAGGAATAATGGTGCGCTTCACAGACAACGCAATCAATGCATGAGCCTGCGCATCCTTAACATCCCAACGAGCTTGTTCTGCCGTAGGCAAAACAACTCTAACAGCTGCAATCCTTGCAGCAAGACCTGCAACATCCTCAACATCGCCTACATCTTCAGAACCAGGACGTACATCAATGCCCTGCACAATGTTCCAGACACCGTTTGACACAAGAACATGTTGCATCATATAAGCCCACATAGGGTAGTTGTCCCCATCCAACCTGTCCTCAGTAGCAAACATCTTGAACACATCTGTGTTGTTGTTGTCAGCCATGGTAAATGTTGTACCTGATGTGAAAACTACCCGAAAACAGGAGAAATGGAGCGGGAACAACTTGTGCTATATAGCACAAACCGTAGAATACTATAAGGCACTGTAGAAAACGACACTGACAAAAAATCTGCACAAAATGACGAAATAGCCTGTGCAGTATCGCCCGTAGTGGAAACGGAGGCCGAAATGAGCCCAAATCAAAATTCTGAGCAGACCAAGCTCTTTGAGCTCGCCCAAAATATTTGTCGACCTGTGAACGCTCGCCAAAGCTCACTGAAATCGGAGAAAGTGAGCAGGCGTGTGCTGGAGCAGCTGGCGACTAGGCCCAGGAGGACGTGACCTGCTCTGATACCAATTGTTGGAATTAGGGTTGCAGAGAAACACACACAGCTTGGAGAAGACGAAGGAAGCTCAAGGCACACAATAGAGAGTGTGTTACTTAGTGTGCAATGGAAAGATAGGTAGCCCTAGAGTGATGGGCTTATATACAATGCACGGGGGCAAAAACCTCCTAAAGAGGGAAAAAATGCCCCGGCGGTCCTAGTGTGTTCACACACATCACTACCACATGTATATGGTAACAATTAGAACCAAGGATAGTATTGAATACCATGGATAACTCTTCCGAGGGATTTCACCAAGCTATACCTGAGGATTGTAAAGAGATAGATGGTTTTGACGAATTGTGGAAACAAGTCAGAGAGGCCAATGAAGCCGATGACCCAAGAAGACGAGTAGACAAGACTGGTGATGAACGAGGAGTGTTTCTACCACCAATAGAGGAATTTGAGACTAGATCTCAAATGAATCTAGACGTGAGATCGTATTTGGGGGAAAAAGTATCTGTACAATCTATGGATAGTCAACCCCATTCGCTAAGAACATTACCGTCCTACATGGGAGAGTACGAGACCAAGTTAGCTGTGGTTGCAGTCCCATCATAGAGATTGTCTCCCAACAAGACCATCGATTCAAAGGGGCTAGTAGATATTCTATCTACCCCAGTCACCTGTACAATAATATTAGTCGAGTTGCTCAGAATAAGACCAAACATGTGGGCTAATGTGGGTAAATGTCTAGAGAACTTTGGTGTAAAAACCCCAATGACTCAAATCAAGGAAGGCATCAAAGAGATTGAAATGCCTCAACTAAATACTAGGCTAGTGCCATTAAACAAGGTAGGCAAGTATTACGAGGGAGAAGATGGAAACACCACCCTTCCTATGGAATTCAATGGTGTAAAAACCATGGAAATCCTTGACAGTGGAGCTGGTGTGGCCATTGCAACCAAAGAGGTTTGGAAAAAATGGGGAAAACCTGCCTTGATATCCACACGAATGACCTTGCAGCTTGCAGACGGACACAAGAAAAAGCCCCTAGGACTGCTAGAAAAAGTACTTGTTACTTCTTGTGGCATCGAATATGAACACACTTTTGATGTTGTTGACTTTGGCAAGAAGAACAACTATGACATCATTCTGGGAAGACCATTCATGCGACAATTGAAAATGGTCCAAGATTGGGGTTATGACCATATATACCTGAGACATATGGAAACCATAACAAAGATAAACTTGAGGGACCATAGCTATAGGGATGTGACGAGAACACCGGTTGAGGAGTTTGATTCCGCCACAGTAGCAGGATCAGAACTTCCAGCTTGGTTTGGTAAGCCTAAAGAACTGTGGGTGTGTGGAGCTTCACAATGTGGTAGCTTGAAATGTGAGGAATGTATCCTAGAGCGGGTTATAGAGGATATGGACTATATCCCAGAACCATTTCTTGAAGAAGAGTTAGAGCCTTTTGGATGGGAACACATCTTGGCTACTCTGGACATGTGCACCATGGAGGATGCTCCCACAACAAAGTTTTGTGATGAAAATGGCTATGATGTCGTTCCTTATTTTGCAGTAAATGTAATCCAGGAAAATGAAGAGAACCAGACATCAACAAGCTCTCGAAATAAGGAGCAAACAAAGAAATGTGGAGAATCAAAAGATGAAGAAGACGACGAGTTCTATGACTCTGTAGAACACTTCGAGCTTCAAGAAGATCAACGAACCAAGAATCAATGTCATCGCTACACGAATAAAGTGCATCAAAAGTGGATTCCAAAGTACTCAGTGAAGACACAGCCACCACAAGCATGCTCATACATGGCTCCTAATAAGGATGAAAAGACTTAACTAGGAGGAATACAACCAGAGCAACGAGCTAACAATGCTCTAATCAATGGGCTAGAAAAGTCCTCCAAGAAACTACCACCCTCAAGAAAACAGATAGTAACTTTCCACTACCAGCCAAAAAATCAAGGGAAAGTACAAGAAGTCAACCTTGCTGAGGATAGTAGCGATAGTGATGAATCTTATGACATCCCCTATCATCAACTCAGGCCATCACTATCACCAACCCCTTCAGCAACAACCATGACAGGTCAAAAGAACAGGACAACAAGTCAAAGCCAAAATGCTCGACACATCTGGATACCAAAAAGCCAGATCGGCCAAAAACAGATATGGATCAAGAAGACAAAGATCTCTGATGACAAATCACAAGATAGAACACCAAAAGAAAAACAAGGAAAGCGTGCACGAACGGGTAAGAGTATCACAAAATTGCAAGATTTCACAACTCAGGTTTGGGCTCCAAAGAAGTTGATTCAAGCACAAAAAAGTCAAGAATTCATTTGGATTCCAAAACAACCACAGTATCAACTTTCAAAGCCTAAATTATGTCCCCAACTAAGCGTACAAGGGCTAAAGCAAAGACCATTGTCGACTCACACAACAAAAAGGTGGATCCCAAAGAAGTCTCTTCAAACACAAACAAAGCACAGGCGAGTATGGGTTCCCAAACGAGCGTCAGCAACAAAACAGCCAATAAACGCAAAGAAATGGGTCCCAAAGAAGAACAACAAAACTGCTGTAAGTGCATGGCCGCTTGAATTCTTACAATTCTTCCTACGATTACAGTACAGTTAGAAGAGAGCAAGTCGCTTCAATCAAGCAACCATACAGGAGCTTCAAAGACCATTACATTGCTTAGAATAGGAAGCCTCGCCAACAAATGCCAATAAGCAAATTGCTTATACCCACATCTTGCACAACAGAAATCTTTTCCATGCTTTGGCTGTGTATGCATAATAGGGCTACATTACAAGGCTTGCATAGGCACAATTTTTAATTGCCCAAGCACAACACATACCCTTTGCGATACCCTGTCGTAAAGGATGACTCCAAATAGGAAGGGGGGAGGCATTCTGAATGCGGACCTAACATTATGACTATTAGAGGGCAATGTTTTGTGAAATGCATTGAATTTCTGCGGTTTATTGTGATAATTTTTTGACGAAATTTAGAGTATATGCCCTCATAGTAGTGTTACAGAGAAGTATGGGGACAAAATCCATATATGAGCCCCTAGGGACCTGTGTATAGTGTAGATAGCATTTAGATTTCTATTTGAATGATTTTTCTTTTGTTGAGTTGTTTTAATATTTTCTTTGTTTATTGTTAAGAAAAAAATAAAAAATTCCATAATCCACATGAAGAAAAGACTGACGAGAGGCCTGACACTACAAAGAGAAGAAGGTACAGGAAAACGATGAAACTTCACGAAGTATGTCTCAGCAGCCACTACAACAGCCAAAGAACTTGTCACAAAGCAGTGTCAACATGCAATCGACAAGTCATACAAGTCAGAGTCGAGCTAAGACACAAAATGAGTGAGGTGCTAGTCCCAAAGCTTCAAGTAATATTGTCTGTGGTCTAAGTGTCTTAGTTATTCTAGGTACTGCTCAAGCTGGAAGAGTTGAGCATATTTACGTTGTGTCGCTCATGCTGGTATAGGTGAGCAAAAGAGTCGAAGTCTAAGTACTCAAGTTTGGTGAAGTGAAGGAGAAGGTCCAAAAGACACTCACATACTGAGCACAGTGAGATACGAGTGGAGAAACTTCTACATCGATAACCCTTCTTGGAAAGGTGGAATCTATTGAGACATCTTTTGATGTCACATGTGCTACATTTATTCCTCGAAACACCCATCATCTCCTTCTTTCACATTGCATGCTTTTGTTGACAAATTTCTCATATGCATATAGAGTGTCCCATAATTGGCACTTGCATCAGGCACTCTTTCCGTGTTTCACCCAAGCACTCACCTTTCATGAACATGTACTTCACGTTCAACTGATCAACTCCAATAAGAGCGTATACCAAAGGCATTTTTTTTCCCACCAGGTTTTTTCCCTTTGGTCATCCAGGTTTCAGACCCTAATCTAAAGACACGTATCACCACCCTCTTGTACATATTCCTTCTACATCAACAATAAGGAAATGCTACTCAAATCAATTAACAAATGAATTGGATCACCAATTTTAGATCATAGCATACTTCTCCTCAATGGCGAGTCGAAGAATGGCCTACAATGACAAAGCTGCAGACAACACTAACAACATGATTGCACAGGAACAAAGAAGTTACCAATGAAGAAGAGCAGATACAAAAGTAATCAGAGGATCTCAAAAGATGAATGGTTATGATGATAGATGTCCGCTCTAATGGATCATAGTTCTTGTTGTGGTTCGCCAAAGTTACAAGTAGTGCAATAGATGAAGCCAAAACAACAGCAAAGACCACATCGCCATCGACAATCAGGTCATGTTGGGGACGACATGAACGCAGAAGGGGGGAATGTTGACCGCTGGGTCAGCAACACAACATAACTCAAGTTTCGTACCAAAGTCTTATCTTTTGCGAGTTATGACATGCTGCAGATTACGGCTATAAATGTCATTTGTAATGAGTAGTTATTCTAATTTCAGAAGCCGGGGTGCAATGGAACTTCCAGATTGTAAATACAAAGCCATTTGATCCTTTCAACCCCATTTTTGGTTAAACCTAAGGTAGCCTTAGTATATAAGGTACCTAGGTCATTTTGTAAGGAGTACTTTTAATCATAATCAAAACTTAGCGCTACCGTCTACTGTGTGTGAGAGAGAAAGAGAGTGAGCGTGAGCTTCATCCTCTTGCTACTACCGGCTTGCTAAACACATTGGAGATCCGAATGCACCATGGCTGTAGGCTCGAGGAGAGCTACGCGACAACGGCAAGCATTCCACGCGAGACGAAGCGCACACGCCGACGCATCTACGAGCTATTTTTGGTCGTAAGTATATCAAACGATGTCTGTTTTCTGCGTGCTAGTAGTCTATAGAATCGTGGCGACATAAGCTACGCATAAGTACTCATAAATTTCAGTTTCGAGAACTTTCAAAATTCGGCTCTGTCATCCTACGCGTTTTCCACAGATGGGTTTAGAGTGAGGGTTTTGAGTGTAGAAGCTTAGGGACAGGTGTATCCTAGTGAGGGAATGGTGTTCCTTAAGTTTTGTATGAATCTGGCATGATTAGGTGAGTTACCTTCCGTATGTGCGTATGTGGCTAGGTGGTGTAGTTGAGAGCAGTGAGGTTCTAGATTGTGGTTTAGTTGGCCTTCTAGAGTGTTGTATGTGTAGGATGGTCTCAGCGTGACAAGCTAAAGAGATTTCCTCCGTGTGCCTATCGTGTCATCTGTGTCCTCGATTGACATTATGTTGATCTAGGTAGTGTTTGCATGCACTTCATGGGTGTGTGAGTCGCTTCCCTTCCAACACCGGCAATGTGATCAACAGGAACATAGCTCTAACAGGTTCATCAAACTTGACACCTTGAGTTGACAATTGACTGTAGATGGTGTTGAATTCATTCAGGTGATTTGACATAGGTGTCCCTTCTTTCATCTTCAAGTCAACAAGCTTCTTAAGCTAGTATACCTGTGAAGCTGCACTCTGCTTCTCATAAAGATCACTCATCTTTGTCCATGCTTCATAAGCCGACATCTCATCTTCTACATTGAAGTAAACGCTTTCTGCCAAAGTCAACATAATGGTAGAAAGTGCCAATTCATCCATTTCGCTCCATTCATCTTCCTCCATATCTTCTGGTTTTATCCCCTTGAGATTTATAGGTTTTATCTGCTTCTTTTGTACCAACACGTGCCAAATCTGCTTCTTCCACAATGGAAAATTGGTTCCATCTAGCTTCTTGATATTGTAAAGAGCAGTGTCCTGTGATCCAGCCATAGCTACGCTTCAGAGTAGTTTACTTTCCTAGGAAAAATTTGGCAAAGTTTCCCCTGTAAACTGACCTCTGAACCAATATCAACCTATCAAATGAACCAAGAAAGCTTCAGATTCTGCAGAAATTTTGGCAGAGTCGCCTTTGTAACATGGCTCTGGTGTACTCAGAAAAAGACCAAAAAACAGCTCAAAAAACCAATGTCTCTCTAACAATGTAAGCTGTGGGTAAACCTGTCCTGCACCTGTACTGGCTCTCACTCTCCTGTCACTGTCCTGTAAGCATAGACAACGAAAATGCTTCAACGGGAGTAAAGCAAAGATGCAATCCCAACTGTTTACCTCACTGTCAATACATCCTAGCTGCCTATCTAAGATTCTCGAGGGATCGCTCCAAGACCTGTATCACCGAAAGGATCTCAACATTCGAGAATCCCCCAGCTCAATAAAACCTCACTCGACCCTCAACAAAGGCTGCAGTAAATCTGACAATACATAGACTTCCCACAAAGTCATATATCCAAAAATTCCCCACTATATGCTGTAACCGCTGCGGCGGTTGTTTGCTGCGTGACTCACAGCCAGCAAAACCTCAAAAAACATAAATCATCTCTGACAATACATCCCATGTGGAAGTACCTACAATGTCAGAATGAAATCTAGAATATCAAGCAGCAAACACAAGCTACCTGATGAACTAGTGGATGTCGCCTACAGTCTGTGTGTAGATGCGCCTGTGTGGTATGTGACACGCCACTGAGAACTGTGAGCCGTCCTTCAATGTGTAGACAGCCACAAATCAGCACTCTGGGAGTGCCGATATCCTCAGCACCTGCAGTTGTAGGCCGAAACCCCAAATTTGCAGAGTCGGATCTACACCCGCCAAGACCACGTAGTCAAAAATGGCATGCGCAGAGCTTTGTCGAAGCTGAACGGTGGCCGAGATGACCTCAGAATAAAATTATGAGAACACCAAGACATTTAGGCATCCCACAGGATTTGGGACCGTGTCTTCGCCTGTCGAATCTCACTCCAATCTGAGCAGGTGACTATGGCTACCTGCAAATGCTTCCCTGAGCCTCGATCTGAGCTATGATGCCAGTTGAAGGAGTACGAGTGGAAGTGCGACGCGAGAGAGAGTGCGAGAAGAAGAGCACGACAATATGGTGAACTCACTCTACTGTAATGTGTAGAGCATAGTGAGTTCTTATTAGGTTTTTACAAAAGAATATGTGTACATACCTGGCGGCCTGCCCACTTACCTGGGCGACCACATTGGGCTTTATACCCCAATAGGGATTTTGAGGCAAAAATAAGTATTGTTTTGAAGTTTCAAAAACAAAAATTCACAACATACAAAAGTACCTTCAGGGTAGGTTCCAAACTTCCAAGGGTTAAATTTTCAAAATAGCCAGCATTATTTGCAATTGAAGTTATTTAACTCTATTTTCTTGATTTTTGTAACTGATTTTCTCCTTCACTCGCTCCCTTTGATTGACGGTTTTGAATTTTCAACCAGCTCACGGTATGAGTATGAAATAATGAGAGGCTATCCCTATTGTATACGCTTATGTACAAAATTCAAAAACCCCCCTCTTGTACACTCATGTGGTATCGTACAAAAAAAAAGAGTGAATCCCCAGGAAGCTCATGATTATGTTTTCCAAGAGCACAAAACTCACAAATATCCATATGGGGATGAGCTTTAAGATCCATGCCATGAACAAGATCACGAAGTTGAAGATCAAGGAGTTTTGAGAAATTAGCATGAACAAACCGGTGATACCATACTTTGGAATCATGATCACCTAGAGCAGTGACAACATTGTACCAGAAACAAGCTGCGTCCTATGTTCAGTTGCTCCAGACATAATACTTCATGTACGTGATGGATCACTTTTTATTGTCGATTCTCGTGCTACAGGAAATATGACATATCAGTCTAAGTGGCTCCATAACTATCATGCACTACCTTGTTGATCATACTACTTGTCAAGTAAAGGGTATTGGAGATTTATATCTTGGTACCTTATCTTCTTCCACTCAAATTTTGCGAGGAGTATTGCATGTACTAGATCTTCAACGTAATCTTCTTTCAGTTGCTAGACTTGTTGATCTTGGTCTGTTTGTTGGATTCGATCAAACCAAATGCTGAATTAAGAAAGATCGACAAACTATAGCCACTGCTCCTCGAAACGGTAATTTGTTTGAACTCTCTCTCAACGATGTTGTAGCAAATGTTGTCACTACTCCAGGTGATCATGATTGCAAAGTATGGCATCACCATTTTGTTCATGCTAATTTCTCAAAACTCCTTGATCTTCAACGTCGTGATCTTGTTCATGGCATGGATCTTAAAGCCCATCCCCATATGGGAATTTGTGAATTTTGTGCTCTTGGGAAACACAATCTTACACCCTTTACTCTTTCAAACACAACTCATTCTCATGAAATATTGGATCTTGTTCATACTGATATATGTGGACCTCTACCTTCTTCGAGATCACAATATCGCTACTTCATTATTTTCATTGATGATTTCTCAAGGTATACGACTGTATTTCTACTTAGACAAAAATCTGAAGCCTTATCTGTTTTCAAACAATTCCACAAGGCTACGGAACTTCAAACTGGTCGTCGCCTTAAGAAGCTTCTTAGTGAGAATGGAGGCGAATATGTTTCTCGTGAGTTTGTGAGTTATTGTGCTGACAGTGGAATTCATCATGAACACACTATTCCATATTCGCCTCAACAGAACGGCGTTGCTGAACAAAAGAATCGCACTATTCTCAATGCTGTAAGATGTTTCTTCTGGCTTATCTCGTGTTTTCTGGGCTGAAGCTACTTTGACAGTAGCTTATCTCATGTTTTCTGGGCTGAAGCTACTTTGATAGTAGTAATCATCTTCCTACTACTGCACCCTCTGGTAAGAGACCCATCACAGCATGAATAGGTGACATTCCTTCTATATCTCATTTTCGAAGCTTTGGATGTATTGCTTATATTCAGGTTCCCAAAGAAACACTAATAAAGCTTGATGCTCCTGGTCTTAAAGTTTTTTTTTTTGGATATTCTGACACTTCCAAAGGCTAAAAATTCTATGACCCTTCCTCCAAGAAAGTAATTGTGAATTGTGATGCTACTTTTAACAAACAACTTATGGGAGGCTCATGGTCCATGGATGATTCTGATGATACTAAATCATTGCTTCAGGATTTTCCATTTCTTTCAGAAGATGAAACTCTTCCTATAGAGCAACTTTCCTCTTCACAACCATCCATTCCGAATGTTGCCAATGATGATATTGATATTTTTGTTGATCTACCTATTGATTTTGAACATGGCTCATGTCATGTTTATGATGACGATATTGTTGATAATGATTTTTCTACTTCTGAAGATACCGTTACTTATGATGAAGCTATCTCTTCACCACAAAAGGATCAATGGCAAGAGGCTATGGAAGCAAAGTACGATTCTCTTATCTCTAAAGGTACATGGATACTAACTGAATTACCTCTTGGTCGTAGAGCTATTAAATGTAAGTGGGTGTATAAGACAAAAGTAAAATCAGATGAATCTTTTGACAAGTTCAAGGCGCGTTTAGTTGCAAAAGGTTACTCCCAAGTAGCTGGTGTTGATTATCAAGAGACTTTTTCACCAGTTGTTCGCATTACAAGTGTTCGAGTTTTATTGGCATTTGCTGTTCAATTTGATTTAGAAGCTCATCAAATGGATGTGGGAACTGCTTTTCTTAATGGTGACTTGGAAGAGAAAATTTATACGGAACAACCAGAAGGGTTTGTTATTCCTAGTAAAGAAGACCTTGTTGCTCAACTCCATAAGGCACTATATGGTCTCAAAGAAGCTTCACGAGCCTGGTATACAAAATTTGATCTTTTTCTCACCTCTAAAGGATTCATCTCTTGCTCTTCAGACCCCAACTTATACATAAAATGCCAAGGTAGCAGTTTTGTGATTCTTGCTCTTTATGTGGATGATACCATCCTTGTTTCCAATGATTTGGGATTTCTTCAGCAAGTTAAAAAGTTATTGTCTTCTGCATTTGATATGGTGGATCTTGGAGAGATTCACTCGTGTCTTGGCATTCAAATCTAATGGAACCGTACAAAAGGTATTTTATTCCTTTGACAGTCAAAGTTTATTGCAGATACTATTCAAAAATTTGGTATGGAATCTGCACATTCAGCCAACAAACCTTGTCTTGTGAGATCTACGAAGAACAGTTCTGACAATGGCGGTCAACTTGTCACAAATCAACCTTATGCTAACTTGATTTGATGTCTTCAGTTTGTTGGCATGAACACTCGTCCTGATATTTTGTTTGCTGCTAATTATCTTGGACAACATCTTGCATGTCCTTCTCTTAAGCATTAGTCTGCTGCAAAGTGTGTATTGAAATACTTGAAATACTACAAAGTGTGTATTGAAATACTTGAAAGGCAGTAAATACAGATTTTGGTTTAGTCTATTGACGACAACTCACATCGGATTCTATGCAATCTCTTTCTCTTTTGGGTTACACAAATGCAAACTGGGCAAGCTCACATTTATCTATGCGATCTACTAGTGGAAATTGCTTCTTTATAAATGGTTGTCTTGTTTCTTGGACCAGCAAGAAACAATGTTGTGTTGTAGTTTCTACGACTGAGTCAGAATATGTTGCGGCATCACTTGCAGCTGGTGAGTTGATTTGGCTTCGACAAATGCTGGTTGATATTGGTCACTCTCCTCTTTCTAGCACACCCTTGCGGTGTGACAACCAAAGTGCTATTAGTCTTGCAAAAGACTATGTTCAACATAATAAGTCAAAGCACATTGCTGTCCATTATCATTATGTCACGTATGAAGTATGCAAAGGAACCATTATGATTGAACAGTGTCCAAGTGACCAGATGACTGCAGACATTTTGACCAAAGGCCTCAACGAGTCACGTTTCATCCTCTTGTGCTCGGAGCTTGGAGTTTCTTCGGCCTCACTCTTTCTAGATTAGCTTCTTTGCTATTGTAATAGCTTTGTACATATGACATTGTAATCTCTTAGGTACCATGCACTATGCACACTCCGCATTTTCACATTGTGATCTCTAAGTCACTTGAATATTTGTACAGAGATACACAAACATCATGGGCCGAAGGACGGAGTTTGCATGGGCCCACAAACATCAATATGCACAAGCTGCAACCTGCATGTGGCCCTAACTGAACCATCCTTTGGAAACTTAGAACGCTGCATTTTACCCAGAATACAGCCTTCACAAACATGTTTGATAGGTGCTTCAAGCGGCGGCAAAGAAGCAACCATATCAGATTTCTGCAAACGCAGCGAACTGGCAAAATTCAGATGACCAAAACGTGCATGCCAAAGTTTTGCATCTGAAATAGCCCTTGAATCTGCAACAGCATTTGCAAAATTTTGTCCACACTTGTCATACAAAGTGAGCTTATACAGCCCACGGCACAAAAGCCCAGATGCAACAATTTCATCACCAAAACTGAGATCATGAACTGTACATCTGTCATCCACAAATTTGACTACAAGTCCAAGTCTAGCAAGTGCGGATACAGACAAGAGATTCTTCTTGATCCCAGGTACATAAAGTGCATCAACAAGTGTGAAGGAACTGCCATTAGCAGCAGTGAGCACAATCTTTCCAACTCCCTGAACTGGATAAGAGGCGTTGTTGGCACAAGTGACTGAATTCCCATGACGGACAGACTCGAGAGAGGTAAACAATTCACGATGCGAGGTAATGTGCTTTGTAGCACCACTGTCGAAATACCACACATGTGAATCTGCAGCAACTGAGAAGCATGCATCATGGACAGCAGGATTGTAAGTGCACTCTGCGCTAAAAGCCCATTCTGCATCAACATCAGCATCACAATCTCCTTTCACAGAAGACTCAACAATGGCTGCATTTGTAGTGGAACCAGCATTTGCAGTGGAACCACCCTCTTTCTTCTTAGCCTCTTTGGCCTTCAACTTAGGACATGACTTGATCAAGTGATCATTGGCTTTGCAATAATGGCAACGCATCTTCTTTTTGCCCTTATCACCAGAATTGCCAGACGAAGTGCTGCCACCAGAAGCATTAGGAACAGAATTTTTGCCACTCGCAGCAGAACCATAAGAAGTGGCTGCATTACTGTTACCACCCTTTCTTTGAGAAGCAATAAAAGCCTGTTCAACTGCACGCTGCCTAGTCCTGTTTTTTCTAGAAAGTGACTCTTGCAACAGCAATGTGCATAATGCATCAAACTTGACAACTTCAGGATTTCCTTGGGTCATGAGTCTCCAAGTACTAGCAAAAGTCTGGTAGGAATCTGGTAAGGCATCAAGAACAGTCTGCACAAGGGAACTGTCCGAAATGACTTCACCTGCAAAAATGAGTTGCTCATTGATATCCTTGACACTAGCAAGGAAAGTGTCCATATCATCTTCCTCATGTATAATCTTCGACTCTAGCTCTTTACGCAGCAAAGCAATTTTAGCCTCATTGCGGCTTGCATAAAGACCTGCTAGAATATCCCAAGCCTGTTTTGCAGATTTTTCTGAACGGATGTGAGGAATAATGGTGCGCTTCACAGAAAACGCAATCAATGCATGAGCCTGCGCATCCTTAACATCCCAATGAGCTTGTTCTGCCGTAGGCAAAACAACTCTAACATCTGCAATCCTTGCAGCAAGACCTGCAACATCCTCAACATCGCCTACATCTTCAGAACCAGGACGTACATCAATGCCCTGCACAATGTTCCAGACACCGTTTGACACAAGAACATGTTGCATCATATAAGCCCACATAGGGTAGTTGTCCCCATCCAACCTGTCCTCAGTAGCAAACATCTTGAACACATCTGTGTTGTTGTTGTCAGCCATGGTAAATGTTGTACCTGATGTGAAAACTACCCGAAAACAGGAGAAATGGAGCGGGAACAACTTGTGCTATATAGCACAAACCGTAGAATACTATAAGGCACCTGTTATGCAAAAAACGACACTGACAGAAAATCTGCACAAAATGACGAAATAGCCTGTGCAGTATCGCCCGTAGTGGAAACGGAGGCCGAAATGAGCCCAAATCAAAATTCTGAGCAGACCAAGCTCTTTGAGCTCGCCCAAAATATTTGTCGACCTGTGAACGCTCGCCAAAGCTCACTGAAATCGGAGAAAGTGAGCAGGCGTGTGCTGGAGCAGCTGGCGACTAGGCCCGGGAGGACGTGACCTGCTCTGATACCAATTGTTGGAATTAGGGTTGCAGAGAAACACACACAGCTTGGAGAAGATGAAGGAAGCTCAAGGCACACAATAGAGAGTGTGTTACTTAGTGTGCAATGGAAAGATAGGTAGCCCTAGAGTGATGGGCGTATATACAATGCACGGGGGAAAAAACCTCCTAAAGAGGGAAAAAATGCCCCGGCGGTCCTAGTGTGTTCACACACATCACTACCACATGTATATGGTAACAATTAGAACCAAGGATAGTATTGAATACCATGGATAACTCTTCCGAGGGATTTCACCAAGCTATACCTGAGGATTGTAAAGAGATAGATGGTTTTGACGAATTGTGGAAACAAGTCAAAGAGGCCAATGAAGCCGATGACCCAAGAAGACGAGTAGACAAGACTGGTGATGAACGAGGAGTGTTTCTACCACCAATAGAGGAATTTGAGACTAGATCTCAAATGAATCTAGACGTGAGATCGTATTTGGGGGAAAACGTATCTGTACAATCTATGGATAGCCAACCCCATTCGCTAAGAACATTATCGTCCTACATGGGAGAGTACGAGACCAAGTTAGATGTGGTTGCAGTCCCATCATAGAGACTGTCTCCCAACAAGACCATCGATTCAAAGGGGCTAGTAGATATTCTATCTACCCCAGTCACCTGTACAATAATATTAGCCGAGTTGCTCAGAATAAGACCAAACATGTGGGCTAATGTGGGTAAATGTCTAGAGAACTTTGGTGTAAAAACCCCAATGACTCAAATCAAGGAAGGCATCAAAGAGATTGAAATGCCTCAACTAAATACTAGGCTAGTGCCATTAAACAAGGTAGGCAAGTATTACGAGGGAGAAGATGGAAACACCACCCTTCCTATGGAATTCAATGGTGTAAAAACCATGGAAATCCTTGACAGTGGAGCTGGTGTGGCCATTGCAACCAAAGAGGTTTGGAAAAAATGGGGAAAACCTGCCTTGATATCCACACGAATGACCTTGAAGCTTGCAGACGGACACAAGAAAAAGCCCCTAGGACTGCTAGAAAAAGTACTTGTTACTTCTTGTGGCATCGAATATGAACACACTTTTGCTGTTGTTGACTTTGGCAAGAAGAACAACTATGACATCATTCTGGGAAGACCATTCATGCGACAATTGAAAATGGTCCAAGATTGGGGTTATGACCATATATACCTGAGACATATGGAAACCATAACAAAGATAAACTTGAGGGACCATAGCTATAGGGATGTGACGAGAACACCGGTTGAGGAGTTTGATTCCGCCACAGTAGCAGGATCAGAACTTCCAGCTTGGTTAGGTAAGCCTAAAGAACTGTGGATGTGTGGAGCTTCACAATGTGGTAGCTTGAAATGTGAGGAATGTATCCTAGAGCGGGTTATAGAGGATATGGACTATATCCCAGAACCATTTCTTGAAGAAGAGTTAGAGCCTTTTGGATGGGAACACATCTTGGCTACTCTGGACATGTGCACCATGGAGGATGCTCCCACAACAAAGTTTTGTGATGAAAATGGCTATGATGTCGTTCCTTATTTTGCAGTAAATGTAATCCAGGAAAATGAAGAGAACCAGACATCAACAAGCTCTCGAAATAAGGAGCAAACAAAGAAATGTGGAGAATCAAAAGATGAAGAAGACGACGAGTTCTATGACTCTGTAGAACACTTCGAGCTTCAAGAAGATCAAAGAACCAAGAATCAATGTCATCGCTACACGAATAAAGTGCATCAAAAGTGGATTCCAAAGTACTCAGTGAAGACACAGCCACCACAAGCATGCTCATACATGGCTCCTAATAAGGATGAAAAGACTTAACTAGGAGGAATACAACCAGAGCAACGAGCTAACAATGCTCTAATCAATGGGCTAGAAAAGTCCTCCAAGAAACTACCACCCTCAAGAAAACAGATAGTAACTTTCCACTACCAGCCAAAAAATCAAGGGAAAGTACAAGAAGTCAACCTTGCTGAGGATAGTAGCGATAGTGATGAATCTTACGACATCCCCTATCATCAACTCAGGCCATCACTATCACCAACCCCTTCAGCAACAACCATGACAGGTCAAAAGAACAGGACAACAAGTCAAAGCCAACAAGCTCGACAAATCTGGATACCAAAAAGCCAGATCGGCCAAAAACAGATATGGATCAAGAAGACAAAGATCTCTGATGACAAATCACAAGATAGAACACCAAAAGAAAAACAAGGAAAGCGTGCACGAACGGGTAAGAATATCACAAAATTGCAAGATTTCACAACTCAGGTTTGGGCTCCAAAGAAGTTGATTCAAGCACAAAAAAGTCAAGAATTCATTTGGATTCCAAAACAACCACAGTATCAACTTTCAAAGCCTAAATTATGTCCCCAACTAAGCGTACAAGGGCTGAAGCAAAGACCATTGTCGACTCACACAACAAAAAGGTGGATCCCAAAGAAGTCTCTTCAAACACAAACAAAGCACAGGCGAGTATGGGTTCCCAAACGAGCGTCAGCAACAAAACAGCCAATAAACGCAAAGAAATGGGTCCCAAAGAAGAACAACAAAACTGCTGTAAGTGCATGGCCGCTTGAATTCTTACAATTCTTCCTACGATTACAGTACAGTTAGAAGAGAGCAAGTCACTTCAATCAAGCAACCATACAGGAGCTTCAAAGACCATTAGATTGCTTAGAATAGGAAGCCTCGCCAACAAATGCCAATAAGCAAATTGCTTATACCCACATCTTGCACAACAGAAATCTTTTCCATGCTTTGGGTGTGTATGCATAATAGGGCTACATTACAAGGCTTGCATAGGCACAATTTTTAATTGCCCAAGCACAACACATACCCTTTGCGATACCCTGTCGTAAAGGATGACTCCAAATAGGAAGGGGGGAGGCATTTTGAATGCGGACCTAACATTATGACTATTAGAGGGCAATGTTTTGTGAGATGCATTGAATTTTTGCGGTTTATTGTGATGATTTTTTGACGAAATTTAGAGTATATGCCCTCATAGTAGTGTTACGGAGAAGTATGGGGACAAAATCCATATATGAGCCCCTAGGGACCTGTGTATAGTGTAGATAGCATTTAGATTTCTATTTGAATGATTTTTCTTTTGTTGAGTTGTTTTAAGATTTTCTTTGTTTATTGTTAAGAAAAAAATAAAAAATTCCATAATCCACATGAAGAAAAGACTGACGAGAGGCCTGACACTACAAAGAGAAGAAGGTACAGGAAAACGATGAAACTTCACGAAGTATGTCTCAGCAGCCACTACAACAGCCAAAGAACTTGTCACAAAGCAGTGTCAACATGCAATCGACAAGTCATACAAGTCAGAGTCGAGCTAAGACACAAAATGAGTGAGGTGCTAGTCCCAAAGCTTCAAGTAATATTGTCTGTGGTCTAAGTGTCTTAGTTATTCTAGGTACTGCTCAAGCTGGAAGAGTTGAGCATATTTACGTTGTGTCGCTCATGCTGGTATAGGTGAGCAAAAGAGTCGAAGTCTAAGTACTCAAGTTTGGTGAAGTGAAGGAGAAGGTCCAAAAGACACTCACATACTGAGCACAGTGAGATACGAGTGGAGAAACCTCTACATCGATAACCCTTCTTGGAAAGGTGGAATCTATTGAGACATCTTTTGATGTCACATGTGCTACATTTATTCCTCGAAACACCCATCATCTCCTTATTTCACATTGCATGCTTTTGTTGACAAATTTCTCATATGCATATAGAGTGTCCCATGATTGGCACTTGCATCAGGCACTCTTTCCGTGTTTCACCCAAGCACTCACCTTTCATGAACATGTACTTCACGTTCAACTGATCAACTCCAATAAGAGCGTATACCAAAGGCATTTTTTTTCCCACCAGGTTTTTTCCCTTTGGTCATCTAGGTTTCAGACCCTAATCTAAAGACACGTATCACCACCCTCTTGTACATATTCCTTCTACATCAACAATAAGGAAATGCTACTCAAATCAATTAACAAATGAATTGGATCACCAATTTTAGATCATAGCATACTTCTCCTCAATGGCAAGTCGAAGAATGGCCTACAATGACAAAGCTGCAGACAACACTAACAACATGATTGCACAGGAACAAAGAAGTTACCAATGAAGAAGAGCAGATACAAAAGTAATCAGAGGATCTCAAAAGATGAATGGTTATGATGATAGATGTCCGCTCTAATGGATCATAGTTCTTGTGGTGGTTCGCCAAAGTTACAAGTAGTGCAATAGATGAAGCCAAAACAACAGCAAAGACCACATCGCCATCGACAATCAGGTCATGTTGGGGACGACATGAACGCAGAAGGGGGGAATGTTGACCGCTGGGTCAGCAACACAACATAACTCAAGTTTCGTACCAAAGTCTTATCTTTTGCGAGTTATGACATGCTGCAGATTACGGCTATAAATGTCATTTGTAATGAGTAGTTATTCTAATTTCAGAAGCCGGGGTGCAATGGAACTTCCAGATTGTAAATAAAAAGCCATTTGATCCTTTCAACCCCATTTTTGGTTAAACCTAAGGTAGCCTTAGTATATAAGGTACCTAGGTCATTTTGTAAGGAGTACTTTTAATCATAATCAAAACTTAGCGCTACCGTCTATTGTGTGTGAGAGAGAAAGAGAGTGAGCGTGAGCTTCATCCTCTTGCTACTCCCGGCTTGCTAAACACATTGGAGATCCGAATGCACCATGGCTGTAGGCTCGAGGAGAGCTACGCGACAACGGCAAGCATTCCACGCGAGACGAAGCGCACACGCCGATGCATCTACGAGCTATTTTTGGTCGTAAATATATCAAACGATGTCTGTTTTCTGCGTGCTAGTAGTCTATATAATCGTGGCGACATAAGCTACGCATAGGTACTCATAAATTTCAGTTTCGAGAACTTTCAAAATTCGGCTCTTTCATCCTACGCGTTTTCCACAGATGGGTTTAGAGTGAGGGTTTTGAGTGTAGGTAGTGTTTGCATGCACTTCATGGGTGTGTGAGTCGCTTCCCTTCCAACACCGGCAATGTGATCAACAGGAACATAGCTCTAACAGGTTCATCAAACTTGACACCTTGAGCTGACAATTGACTGTAGATGGTGTTGAATTCATTCAGGTGATTTGACATAGGTGTCCCTTCTTTCATCTTCAAGTCAACAAGCTTCTTAAGCAAGTATACCTGTGAAGCTGCACTCTGCTTCTCATAAAGATCACTCATCTTTGTCCATGCTTCATAAGCCGACATCTCATCTGCTACATTGAAGTAAACGCTTTCTGCCAAAGTCAACATAATGGTAGAAAGTGCCAATTCATCCATGTCGCTCCATTCATCTTCCTCCATATCTTCTGGTTTTATCCCCTTGAGATTTATAGGTTTTATCTGCTTCTTTTGTACCAACACGTGCCAAATCTGCTTCTTCCACAATGGGAAATTGGTTCCATCTAGCTTCTTGATATTGTAAAGAGCAGTGTCCTGTGATCCAGCCATAGCTACGCTTCACAGTAGTTTACTTTCCTAGGAAAAATTTGGCAAAGTTTCCCCTGTAAACTGACCTCTGAACCAATATCAACCTATCAAATGAACCAAGAAAGCTTCAGATTCTGCAGAAATTTTGGCAGAGTCGCCTTTGTAACATGGCTCTGGTGTACTCAGAAAAAGACCAAAAAACAGCTCAAAAAACCAATGTCTCTCTAACAATGTAAGCTGTGGGTAAACCTGTCCTGCACCTGTACTGGCTCTCACTCTCCTGTCACTGTCCTATAAGCATAGACAACGAAAATGCTTCAACGGGAGTAAAGCAAAGATGCAATCCCAACTGTTTACCTCACTGTCAATACATCCTAGCTGCCTATCTAAGATTCTCGAGGGATCGCTCCAAGACCTGTATCACCGAAAGGATCTCAACATTCGAGAATCCCCCAGCTCAATAAAACCTCACTCGACCCTCAACAAAGGCTGCAGTAAATCTGACAATACAGAGACTTCCCACAAAGTCATATATCCAAAAATTCCCCACTATATGCTGTAACCGCTGCGGCGGTTGTTTGCTGCGTGACTCACAGCCAGCAAAACCTCAAAAAACATAAATCATCTCTAACAATACATCCCATGTGGAAGTACCTGCAATGTAGGAATGAAATCTAGAATATCAAGCAGCAAACACAAGCTACCTGATGAACTAGTGGATGTCGCCTACAGTCTGTGTGTAGATGCGCCTGTGTGGTATGTGACACGCCACTGAGAACTGTGAGCCGTCCTTCAATGTGTAGACAGCCACAAATCAGCACTCTAGGAGTGCCGATATCCTCAGCACCTGCAGTTGTAGGCCGAAACCCCAAATTTGCAGAGTCGGATCTACACCCGCCAAGACCACGTAGTCAAAAATGGCATGCGCAGAGCTTTGTCGAAGCTGAACGGTGGCCGAGATGACCTCAGAATGAAATTCTGAGAACACCAAGACATTTAGGCATCCCACAGGATTTGGGACCGTGTCTTCGCCTGTCGAATCTCACTCCAATCTGAGCAGGTGACTATGGCTACCTGCAAATGCTTCCCTGAGCCTCGATCTGAGCTATGATGCCAGTTGAAGGAGTACGAGCGGAAGTGCGACGCGAGAGAGAGTGCGAGAAGAAGAGCATCACAATATGGTGAACTCACTCTACTGTAATGTGTAGAGCATAGTGAGTTCTTATTAGGTTTTTACAAAAGAATATGTGTACATACCTGGCGGCCTGCCCACTTACCTGGGCGACCACATTGGGCTTTATACCCCAACAGGGATTTTGAGGAAAAAATAAGTATTGTTTTGAAGTTTCAAAAACAAAAATTCACAACATACAAAAGTACCTTCAGGGTAGGTTCCAAACTTCCAAGGGTTAAATTTTCAAAATAGCCAGCATTATTTGCAATTGAAGTTATTTTACTCTATTTTCTTGATTTTTGTAACTGATTTTCTCCTTCACTCGCTCCCTTTGATTGACGGTTTTGAATTTTCAACCAGCTCACGGTATGAGTATGAAATAATGAGAGGCTATCCCTATTGTATACGCTTATGTACAAAATTCAAAAACCCCCCTCTTGTACACTCATGTGGTATCCTACGAAAAAAAAGAGTGAATCCCCAGGAAGCTCATGATTATGTTTTCCAAGAGCACAAAACTCACAAATATCCATATGGGGATGAGCTTTAAGATCCATGCCATGAACAAGATCACGAAGTTGAAGATCAAGGAGTTTTGAGAAATTAGCATGAACAAACCGGTGATACCATACTTTGGAATCATGATCACCTAGAGCAGTGACAACATTGTACCAGAAACAAGCTGCGTCCTATGTTCAGTTGCTCCAGACATAATACTTCATGTACGTGATGGATCACTTTTTATTGTCGATTCTGGTGCTACAGGAAATATGACATATCAGTCTAAGTGGCTCCATAACTATCATCCACTACCTTGTTGATCATACTACTTGTCAAGTAAAGGGTATTGGAGATTTATATCTTGGTACCTTATCTTCTTCCACTCAAATTTTGGGAGGAGTATTGCATGTACTAGATCTTCAACGTAATCTTCTTTCAGTTGCTAGACTTGTTGATCTTGGTCTGTTTGTTGGATTCGATCAAACCAAATGCTGAATTGAGAAAGATCGACAAACTATAGCCACTGCTCCTCAAAACGGTAATTTGTTTGAACTCTCTCTCAACGATGTTGTAGCAAATGTTGTCACTACTCCAGGTGATCATGATTGCAAAGTATGGCATCACCATTTTGTTCATGATGATTTCTCAAAACTCCTTGATCTTCAACATCGTGATCTTGTTCATGGCATGGATCTTAAAGCCCATCCCCATATGGGAATTTGTGAATTTTGTGCTCTTGGGAAACACAATCTTACACCCTTTACTCTTTCAAACACAACTCATTCTCATGAAATATTGGATCTTGTTCATACTGATATATGTGGACCTCTACCTTCTTCGAGATCACAATATCGCTACTTCATTATTTTCATTGATGATTTCTCAAGGTATACGACTGTATTTCTACTTAGACAAAAATCTGAAGCCTTATCTGTTTTCAAACAATTCCACAAGGCTACGGAACTTCAAACTGGTCGTCGCCTTAAGAAGCTTCTTAGTGAGAATGGAGGCGAATATGTTTCTCGTGAGTTTGTGAGTTATTGTGCTGACAGTGGAATTCATCATGAACACACTATTCCATATTCGCCTCAACAGAACGGCGTTGCTGAACAAAAGAATCGCACTATTCTCAATGCTGTAAGATGTTTCTTCTGGCTTATCTCGTGTTTTCTGGGCTGAAGCTACTTTGACAGTAGCTTATCTCATGTTTTCTGGGCTGAAGCTACTTTGATAGTAGTAATCATCTTCCTACTACTGCACCCTCTGGTAAGAGACCCATCACAGCATGAATAGGTGACATTCCTTCTATATCTCATTTTCGAAGCTTTGGATGTATTGCTTATATTCAGGTTCCCAAAGAAACACTAATAAAGCTTGATGCTCCTGGTCTTAAAGTTTTTTTTTTTGGATATTCTGACACTTCCAAAGGCTAAAAATTCTATGACCCTTCCTCCAAGAAAGTAATTGTGAATTGTGATGCTACTTTTAACAAACAACTTATGGGAGGCTCATGGTCCATGGATTATTCTGATGATACTAAATCATTGCTTCAGGATTTTCCATTTCTTTCAGAAGATGAAACTCTTCCTATAGAGCAACTTTCCTCTTCACAACCATCCATTCCGAATGTTGCCAATGATGATATTGATATTTTTGTTGATCTACCTATTGATTTTGAACATGGCTCATGTCATGTTTATGATGACGATATTGTTGATAATGATTTTTCTACTTCTGAAGATACCGTTACTTATGATGAAGCTATCTCTTCACCACAAAAGGATCAATGGCAAGAGGCTATGGAAGCAAAGTACGATTCTCTTATCTCTAAAGGTACATGGATACTAACTGAATTACCTCTTGGTCGTAGAGCTATTAAATGTAAGTGGGTGTATAAGACAAAAGTAAAATCAGATGAATCTTTTGACAAGTTCAAGGCGCGTTTAGTTGCAAAAGGTTACTCCCAAGTAGCTGGTGTTGATTATCAAGAGACTTTTTCACCAGTTGTTCGCATTACAAGTGTTCGAGTTTTATTGGCATTTGCTGTTCAATTTGATTTAGAAGCTCATCAAATGGATGTGGGAACTGCTTTTCTTAATGGTGACTTGGAAGAGAAAATTTATACGGAACAACCAGAAGGGTTTGTTATTCCTAGTAAAGAAGACCTTGTTGCTCAACTCCATAAGGCACTATATGGTCTCAAAGAAGCTTCACGAGCCTGGTATACAAAATTTGATCTTTTTCTCACCTCTAAAGGATTCATCTCTTGCTCTTCAGACCCCAACTTATACATAAAATGCCAAGGTAGCAGTTTTGTGATTCTTGCTCTTTATGTGGATGATACCATCCTTGTTTCCAATGATTTGGGATTTCTTCAGCAAGTTAAAAAGTTATTGTCTTCTGCATTTGATATGGTGGATCTTGGAGAGATTCACTCGTGTCTTGGCATTCAAATCTAATGGAACCGTACAAAAGGTATTTTATTCCTTTGACAGTCAAAGTTTATTGCAGATACTATTCAAAATTTTGGTATGGAATCTGCACATTCAGCCAACAAACCTTGTCTTGTGAGATCTACGAAGAACACTTCTGACAATGGCGGTCAACTTGTCACAAATCAACCTTATGCTAACTTGATTTGATGTCTTCAGTTTGTTGGCATGAACACTCGTCCTGATATTTTGTTTGCTGCTAATTATCTTGGACAACATCTTGCATGTCCTTCTCTTAAGCATTAGTCTGCTGCAAAGTGTGTATTGAAATACTTGAAATACTACAAAGTGTGTATTGAAATACTTGAAAGGTAGTAAATACAGATTTTGGTTTAGTCTATTGACGACAACTCACATCGGATTCTATGCAATCTCTTTCTCTTTTGGGTTACACAAATGCAAACAGGGCAAGCTCACATTTATCTATGCGATCTACTAGTGGAAATTGCTTCTTTATAAATGGTTGTCTTGTTTCTTGGACCAGCAAGAAACAACGTTGTGTTGCAGTTTCTACGACTGAGTCAGAATATGTTGCGGCATCACTTGCAGCTGGTGAGTTGATTTGGCTTCGACAAATGCTGGTTGATATTGGTCACTCTCCTCTTTCTAGCACACCCTTGCGGTGTGACAACCAAAGTGCTATTAGTCTTGCAAAAGACTATGTTCAACATAATAAGTCAAAGCACATTGCTGTCCATTATCATTATGTCACGTATGAAGTATGCAAAGGAACCATTATGATTGAACAGTGTCCAAGTGACCAGATGACTGCAGACATTTTGACCAAAGGCCTCAACGAGTCACGTTTCATCCTCTTGTGCTCGGAGCTTGGAGTTTCTTCGGCCTCACTCTTTCTAGATTAGCTTCTTTGCTATTGTAATAGCTTTGTACATATGACATTGTAATCTCTTAGGTACCATGCACTATGCACACTCCGCATTTTCACATTGTGATCTCTAAGTCATTACCTTTTATAAATGTTGTGCATGCTATTCTAGATAAATCTATGGCAATGTTGGGGCTAGGACAACGTATGCTAGCATGGCATTATTTTTGTTCTAAAATGCAAGGATGTATAAAAAATGTAGGCATGGTTGTGGCCAAACATAAAAAATGTGAAGTGAGATAGACCTCTTCTTATATTAAAATAGTCATGGCTAGAGATGTATCACATCTTAATGAGGGTACATTGTTGGATTGACTATAAGAAGGCAGGTTTTGAGAAATTATGACATTGAACTCACAGTCAGGGCTATGTTTCTTTGCAAGTAGCAAGAGCTTAAGGATTTTACTTTTCTTCAAGGTTCTTGTTTATAAAGTTGAAATAAAATAATGCTTGACAGAGCATTAATAGAATATCCAAGGATAATGGATGTGTGTTGTCAGACCCTGCTGCAATCATGATGGAATGTAAGCAATAATATGAGGACATTTTTAGCAAGGAAGAACTAGACCAATCTCCAAAGAGGTAGCAAGCTTTTTATTTGATGTTTTCAATTGTGGATCCATCCATTGAGACAAGTAATTCCACTGGCTTGGAGGTGCCTCTTGATGGAAATGAAATATTGTGGGCTCTTAAGAAATTGTGGAATAATAAGGCCCCTGGTATCTGTGGATTGACAAAGCAGTTTCTACTGGCTTATTGAGACAATTTCAGCACCTTGGTATTAGCAACCATAAGGAATCATGAAGCTACTACCTAAAGAGAGTTCCTCTGCTTCCTTAGTTGATTGGAGACCAATCACTACGATGGGTATTCTATATAAACTGCTAGCTAAGGCCATTTCTATCATAATCTCTCCTTGTTTGAGGGAAACTCAATTAGGCTTTATTGGGGATATATCTATTATGAGCAACATATTAACAATGATGCTAGGTTTACAAGCTTGCAAGAAAAGAAATAAAAAATTAGTCTTGTTGCAGTTAGACTTTGCTAACGCTTTGATTCTATCATTTGGGATTTCTTGGTGAAAGTCATGAGCAAGCTTGGATTTGGATGTAGAATCTACTCTTGTATATTACTACTGGGGTTGGGGGCAATGTCTAGAGTTATGGTGAATGGGAGGCTATCCAAGGTAGAGCTAGTGGAAAGTTTAGTGAGGCAAGGTTTTCCATTGAATCGATTGTTGAATCTTGGGCTTGGGAATCTTAAATTCAGAATCACATGCTAGTGGAGAGCTACTCTCATAAAAAACATGTTGAATTCTGATACATGCTGGTCAAGATTGCTATGGTGGATAATAAATAAAGCTATCATGTATTTTCATGGTACTTTGGATATGATACCTTGGGACAATTTGTTTTCTTTATGCTCCTCTTAGACTTTTTGGGTCAACACGCAATATGTTAGTGAAATCTTGGAGATGTGTATGACCTAAAATTGTTTGGATAGGGGGATACATGTATACTAATAATTCATTAGGAGTAGAATTTTTCTTTTAAAGTATTTTCTTTAAAAAACCACCAATATTGTTGTTGGGGAAGAAATCACTAACTCTCTTTAAAAAGGGGCTATGCTCAATTGAGCAAGTTGTGAACTCTAACAACTAGTTGGTTGCTTTGATGATTGCTAGGAGGATCTTCAAATTGGAAAATTGACTTAGAGTGGCTTTGAGTTTCCTATGTGCTTTTGTTGCCAATATATAGATGCCATGTAATCAAATTACTACACACATCTTCAGATATTGGGATCTACCTAAATCCTCAACAAACTAGTGGACATCACCAACCAAGGTGTTTTATCAGATGCTTCAGCCATAATTTCCACTTGACATAAGATATAAAAGGATCTGGAGAATTTGCAAAAATAAAGACTAACAATTGTAGAGGATTGATCTTGTGTGGAATGTACATTGTTCTTATAAACACAAAGTTTTATGTGGAGATTGTTTACAAGGGCCCTACCCTTTGGGGGAAAAACAATGAAACATTCTTTTTTGAGTTGTGGTAAAGTACAATCTTGGTGGAAGGCTCTTCGGGACATGTGTATACTTCGTTGGATATAGGAATTACCATGTTTATGCTTGCTTTTTGACTCGTATAGAATGAGAACTTGGTCCTTTAGTTATGCTTGTTGTTTGTCAAAAAATTGGATGTTCATCCTTATTTGGAGTGCCCAAAATTTTGTTATCTTTGACAAGTCTACTTTTAGTCACTATTTGCCATGGAGTCTGCTAAAGAATAAAAAAATTGAAGACTATCTTGATTTGCCAAAGTATTTGCAAAGGTAGATGCAAGAATACATTGATGTATTGTGAGAAGAGATGTAAAGATGTAAGATGTAAGATAATGTAATATAGAATAAAGGGAATGTTTGAGAGAGAGAGAGAGAGAGAGAGAGAGAGAGAGAGAGAGAGAGAGAGAGAGAGAGAGAGAGAGAGAAATGAGATTCTATATCAATGTATTCTAAAGGCCAAAATGACCTATGAGATCAAATACTTACCCTATGGTGAATATGATGCAAGGTCTAGATAACAAGAAAGAATCTAACTAAACACAAAAACCCTTGAGCCCGTGTTGAAAGCATGCAACATGAGAAACCATTTTCATCTTTTCTATGAGCACATTTTACACTCACTAAGTATAGATTGACGGCCTCTCTATGAGTTTCAATTTGCATATACTATTTTGATATATGCTCCTAGGTCATGTGAAAACAGGAGAGATCATTTTGTGAGGATAACCTAGAGTAGAGATAGACAAAAAGGATGCTATGAAGGTGGAATCTTGAAGACTCGTGTACTTGCTTCACAAATTTATTAACGCCTATATGGTAGTTAAGTCATCTTTTCTTTGAAATTGTGTAATAATGTGTGTGTACAAGCCAATCTCTCTCTAGTCTCTTAAATGCCTATTGTGTCTTTGATTATGGTACTGTGTGCATGATTAGAGTAGTGTGTAGAGTAGGATTTGGTGGCATATATCACTCGTACACTAGCCCCATAACTTGGGTGAGCTTTTGTTTAGGATCTTCACACAAGGATTTTTAAATCGTAGAGAATGCAATGACTAGCATTTGTGTGATTAGCATAAGGGTTACCATGTGCATTACCACTAGTCCCCTTCAGAGTTCTCTCTTCTTCCTATTCTAAAGCAACCTCCAAATATTTACCTACCCTTTCCCAACTCATAGCTCGCACATAATCACCCATGTCTGATGCTTCCATGCCCTAGCCAAGTTGCTACCATTGCTAGATTGACTTTTTTGTTGATTCATTGGAGCATTGCTACAATCGGAGTCAAAAACTAGCTTAGGTAAAATAGTTTATATTGTGCTAATTATTTTTGTGGTGCGTATGCCTTATCAACCACCTTATTTTTGTGCTAATATTTCCTATTTAGGTCTTTCGCTACTGTTATGATCATTATGGCTAAGTTTGCCTTTCATCTCTAGAGTTATGATAGAAACTTGGTCCATAGATTTTGTATCGATGTATGCTCCTATGTGTGTGTGTGTTTGTTGTGTGTGGATGTGTGGGAACATATTTTGCTACCTATCTATATATTGTATATTCGGCACTAATGACGTTGTTGCAGCCAAAGTTAGTGGACCATAGACGATGGAAAAAGCACGTATGGACAAGCTGGTAGTTGCATTCCAAAGGGCTAATACAGGTATAAAGATCCATCACAGAAAGATGATTGATGAAGTTTATTCTTGATGAGGTTATTTAGGACATAAAAAACTCCAAAAGGGCCAATTTATATGGAAGGAAAAGATGCTTTGAGGTGCGAGTTTTTTTCTTGAGGATGTTGACTCTTGAAGTGATGAGTGAAGTGGTGGAGATGGCTTATCAAATGGAGACACGATGTGCAAGATATGGTGTTTTAAAGATATACATGTTTGCATATCCGAGACGGCAGGGAAAATGATGACGGGTGGTTAGAGCCAATTTGAAATGAGAGACGTGTAGAGATTGAATTGTGGAGCATGTTTTTCTTTTTAGATCAGAAATTTCAAGATCAAGATGCCAAGTTATAGTGCAAGTTGAAGTTTTATCGGGGGCCAATTGTGTGCCATATTAGTCGCCAAGGTCAATGTTCCATCGGAGGTTTTGGATCATCGCCAAGATTTGTATATATTCTATGCAACAGGTGGAGGCCATGGGATTTCACGGCCTGTCAATTGGGCATCATATCATAAAGATATGGTGGGTCAAAGTCAACAATTGGAAATGACCGTAGGTGCCAAATGATTTTTTGGTTTTTTACACACTTTGTTCGAGGGAAAACCAAGGCCAAGATGGACCAGGATTCATATGGTTCATATTTGACAAGGGGATCTGTTGGCCGGGCTTTGCAATTTGGAAATGGGATCACCAAGCAATGAATGACATGCAGTTGAAATGGGCTGCAGAAAGCCTATCACTTGGAGTTTTCAGGAGGTTTTTTCAACTCATGAGCTTGAACTCATGTGGAGCCACCACGTGGCTGAAAATTGTCCCATATGCCATGGTGGAGGCGGACCAATAGGATATCTAGCATGTAATGTGAGCTCAAGTGGTCATCAAAGGGAAGAGAGATGAGGCTCGTGGAGCTCCTTGGCTATGTTGGGTTTCGCAAGCGATGCTCTTGTCACTGATGTCGCATCTATGGGAAAATTTTGGTGGCATTTGAGGTTGTTCCGGGAGGTGGTGTTGTTGTCCATCTTCGTACGTAGTGGTTATTGGCGCTGAAGCAAGTGATGATGTCGTGGCCTCTTGGGGTAGTGTCCCGCATGAACCTTGGGCCAAATTTTTGTAAAGAAGTGGGGCACCCTACCAATGCTAGCGCTAGTGTAGGGGGTCCTTCCTATTGTGCTGAGATGTGAGAGAGAGAGAGAGAGAGAGAGAGAGAGAGAGAGAGAGAGAGAGAGAGAGAGAGAGAGAGAGAGAGATCAAGGCCTGGCGAAGGGGCCCCTCACATGCAAGGGAAGAGGAAAGAGGAGTTGGCAAGCCCATTTAAGGGGAATTTTGCACATAGAATCTCCAAGCTAATTTAGACATGTCTCTGATGCTTCAAAACTTGCTAAAAATAGCTGGTAAAACTCTATAAAACAATAGTTTTTTGTCATTTTTGGGGTGTTTTGATAGACGAAGGGTTTTTTGGAAGTTTGGGCTTGAGACCAATGTATCTTCCTAAATATTGTTTTGGTTTGGAGCACGTTCAAATGATTTTTTTTAATGATAGGAGAAGCCATCATTGTCGTTTCTTGGTGTGGATTCCTCCTTCCCTCTTTTCTTCTTTGCTTGTGCGTGTGTTTTTGAATGTGTGTTGACAGATGTGCCCCCCCAAGGTGTTGTGCAAAGAGAGATAGAGAGAGGATACGTGTGTGTGGAAGGCTATGCATTGAGAAAAGGAGGATGATTGGGCTTGGTTGGTGTATTGCAATGCATGTGTGCATATGGTATTGTACAAACAACAGATTGCTTGCAAGTTAGCTTTGAAGGTGAATTCTAGTAGATTGGGGCACTACGAATACCGTGGGCTATAGGCATTTTTGTGTGTTTTGGGTGTGTTATTTTTTGCCTCTCTCCATCTTTTGGTGCCCCCACGGAGGACCACGTTGATGCTTTCGTTTGAAGTTGAAGTGGTGGTTTTAGCGATACCAATGGTGCAAGATTTGAAGAGAAAGTTCCAATAGAGATGTTGTGGTCCAATTTTCCCATTTTCACGCAGGTCAATGATGTGAAAACCTAGATGCAAGATTACGGTTTATTCGTGTTGAAGAGCAACCTAACAAGAGAAGAAGGAATGGTACAATGTTTTCCCTCACTGGTTTGTGGTAAAGAAAAATGGTGATTATATGATCTACTTGAGGAAGAAAAGATGGATTGCAAATATTTGGAAGCGGTCTTTTGACACCACTACGTGCAAGTGGTGCAGATGCATGAGGTAAAGAGAAAGCTAGATGGTCTGAAGCAAAGCCTGGATGAGGATTTTTGAGAATTGACATGGGAATTCAAGGCCCTTTGTAAAAAGATGACGGAGGTATCTGCTACACAAAGCCTCAATTTTATAAAATTGAGACTTTTTTTGGATTTCCTACATAAGGAGGCTAGAGACAAAGTTGAGGTGGATCGGCTTATGACATATGCTGGCGCGGTAGAGTTGATAAGAGACCAGACCAAAAATATTGTAAGAAGCGGCCTAGGCCAATTGAAGCAGTGAAAGCTGACCCAAAGATTGTGCAAACAAATGTGCCAGTGCTAGAAGAACCAAGGGTCTTGTGGCTGCAAAGACATGGGGTAGTTCCCATGCCAAGAAATCCAATCAAAGTGGATCCAAATATGAATGAAGTGCCGATGATTCCAAATCAAGCAAGAGATGTGCTATTGAATCAAGGTATGGCCATTCAGTCTCGTTTGAAGAATGCTAAAAAGTAGATGGTATGGTTTGTAGATGAAGTGGAACCCCGGGGGATTCACTAGTAGTATTAGGAAGACGTCACCTGCGTGCACCAAAACTGCCATTTTACCCCCTATATACGGGACCCTCCTTTGTAAAATCTACCTTTTTGGCCTTATTAACCCCACCTATTGTACACTCACGTGACATCATACGGTAATCCTTAGTGAAGTCCCCGGGAGTGGAACCATAAAATCTTGAAGAGATTTTTGGGCTTGATATAGGGAAAGAGGATGTGTAGAGTGAGTTGACCTCTATGGACACTGATGCAAAGTTGGCATGTGGTGTAGATAATGGTGAAGATACAAGATTGAGTTTCTGGGAGACGAGCAAGGAGGATAGAGCAGATGAGTCCACATCCTATGACGAGGAAATAGAGTCTGATGAACCTGTGCTAGTAAGGGTAAAGCTACCTTGCTACATGTCTGATAATATGGTGATAGACAATGTGAAAGACGAGTAGGCTTATGTGCCAAATCTTGTCAAAGAGGATATGCCAAATATGGTGGTGAGCATGCTTATGGGAGTTGTAGTGGTAAGTGATGTTGTAGTGCAATTGGTTCAAAGTTTTGTGATGAAGTGAGCCTACCAAGTCGACAAGAGGATGATGATGAAGTAGAATCCCATGGAATTAGGTTTTTTTCTTGTGGTCATGATGGGTAGGATGCTGACCAAAGGGGGGAGTAGTTGGAATTGCCTATGGATTGCCATGATGATGCTATGGAATTGGGTTCTTTAGACCACGCATGCTTTGAAAATGGGAATGATTGGGGGATCAATGATGCCAAGGTGTCTATGGGATGAAGGGATGCAAGTGCTTGTTGATAGAGATTTATCTAGAGTGCAGGTGATGTGAGGGTTAGACCCTCCAAAAGAAGCTTTTCTAGTGGATAAGTAGTGTGCTATGGGTATGCCAACAGAAGCCAAAGTGGAGGAGTGTTGGTGTCGTCAATAGTGCTCTTTGAAGTAGAGCCTCCCTTGACTTGGTTGGGAGGGAGGGCCAGATACATTATCATGTAGGTCTGTTTTGAATGGTGAGCTTGATGCTTCTTGGTATGGAGTGGATGATTGAATATAGTGAATGCTTGGAGTGCTACATAAGGCCATGGGCAGTCTATAATCATGATGGCCTAGATGCTAGAGTGCAGCACTATGGGATGCCATTTTAGGTGGATGGAAGGAACCAATGATAGTCTTTTGACCCAGGTGGAGACTATGTGATGCAAGGGGGTGGGGCAACCCACTTGAGGTTTTCCAGAAAGGAATAAAACTATCTATATGATTTGGTTTTTTGGCAATGTTTGCCAGTTTTTGCAGTTGGTAGATGAATAAAATAGCTTTGTGGTTGAGCATAAATGTTCAACAAAGGGGTTTGGCAATGATGGTGTAGCCAAAGTTTCTCGACCATAAGAGATGGCACAGATTGAGCTTGGGTCCAGTGTATATTTTGGAGGACTATGTCGGTTTGGAGAATGTTGTAAATGATAGGGGAAGCCATAATTGCCATTTCTTGGTGTCAATTCCCCCTTCTCTTCTCTACTTGTGCGCATGTGTTTCTTGGCATGTTCCGGTAGATGTGCCCCGCTGAGGTATGTCATGTAAAGAGAGATAGAGAGAGGCTTTGTGTGTGGGAAAGTCTGCGAATTGAGAAGAGCGAGATGATTGGGCCCTTTTGTGTGTTGTAATGCATGTTTGCATATGTTCGTGTGAAAAAAACGGATAGCTTGCGAGTTGTGTGAGTTTTGAAGATGAACTCTAGAGGATTGGGACAATGTGTATACCCTGGGGTATAGAGAGGATTATTTTTGTTTTAGGGATGTGTTCCCCTTTCCCCTCTCTAACATAAGTAGAGATCTAGTAGTATTTAGTCAACACTATGCATGGTGAAGGTGATGGTGACATTGGATTGTGGATGACTATCATGAGTGTATACATTAAACTCTCCTTTAAGGTGACTTTGGGCTAAACCTAGTTTTATCTAAGTATACTTCTTAGTCATATAACAGACATGTAGAATTTACAATTGTGAACTTTTGTATGAGTTACAACCACTTGATATTGTTCTATGTTTTGTGGTGTTTGTGCCATATAAACTACCTGCATTTTTGTGCTAACTTTTCCTATTTAATGTTTTTTCCTAGTGCTAGGCTTCATTATGGCTAAGTTTTCCCGACAACTCCAGATCCATGATAGAAACTCAATACATGGAGTTGTGTATCAATATATGCTCATGTATGGGAGTGTGTGCACACGTGTACGTGTTTGTGTGTGTGCGCACATGCACATGTTTGTGTATGTGTATACATTGTGTTGGTGTGCAGGAGAATATGTTAGTACCTACTCATACACCTAGTGTTGGGCACTAGAAACGTTGGTGGGGATGCAATAGTATGTATTTAATACTATGCATGATGGATCTAATGGATGTATTGTCTGGTGGATGACTACAATGAGTATATACCTTGCACTTTCCTTTAAAAGTGAATTTGGGATGAGCCTTAGTTCATCTAGTTATATTTTTTATTCCTATAATGGGCATGTAGACTTTACAATTTTGAAGTTCTTGTTCAAGTCATGATCACATGATATTTTTCTAATTCTTTATGTCTTCTATGGTGTCTATGCCAAATCAACTACCTTATTTTTTGTGTTAAAATTTCCTATTTAATGTTTATGCTAGTGCTAAGCTTCATTGTTGGTGATTTTGCAATGCATCTCTAGATTTATGATAGAAATATGATTATTTTTTGTCTTGATTGGCTCTTTTTGGATCCGTTTTAGCCAAAAAAAACCCCTTAATCATATATTTCCGCTGCACTTGTTTCACATGTGCTTAAACACTTTTCCATGCACTTGTATGGACCCTTAGTACTGCTTGGCACTGAAAGGTAGCTGGAGCACCCTTTTCGTGACCTCGCCATAGGCTATGTACTAGTGAGTCCTACTTGATGCTCGGGTTCTATTGTTGACAGTTTATGCATACATAGACAGTCTATATTTTGGGTTTCTACTGCTCTACTTCTGGGGAAACTCTGTCGAAATTTTCCCAAGTTATGATGGCTGGTTTTTTGGTATTTTGAGCCATTTATGCTGTTATGCTGCTGAAATTTTGGCAAAATCAGAGGTTGAGTCAGGTGTGCCTTCTTGGGAGCTTCATGGTTGGCTTTAATGGATGATCAAAATGGCCCTCAGTTCACTCCTTTTCATTTAACGCAAAGAATTCAGATTAATGTTCATGTGTCCAGGAAGATCTTTTTCCAGCAGCGCATAGTCTTTATGTTTGGGCCAAGAAGATTGAGAGAGATCCTGGAATGTCCTTTGCCTGTTGTCATTCCGATGATAAACTATGAAAACTCATTTGATGTGCATGTGTTTGTCCTTATCTAAAGTTGAGCTCCATTGAAGTTTCTGGGGATTGGGAAGTGAAAAGTTTTGGGTTCTTGCACGTGTGTTCGAAGGGGTTCTCAAAGCATCATAATTTGGGTAGCCATGGCTTTCTCTTATCCCGAGTTTCATGGAAGAAGTGATGAAGATGTGGAAGAATTTTTGGAAAAGATGGAGGTTGCCTGCATTAGCAACCAGATTCATGACCCTACGCAAATGTTACGCCTTCTCCAAATTTGTTTGAAGAGTGATGCACGAGCTTGGTCCAAAGCATTTGAAGAGGAGTTACGTATGGCTGATCCACCTATAAGATTGAGTTGGGACAATCTAAGGCATGGATTGGAAGTGGAGTTTGTGAAGATAGAAGACCCTGACAAAGTGTGGCAAGAAGTACAGGCTTTGGTGCAAAAGGAAGGTGAGCCAGTAGATGCGTACATACGTAAGTTTTCATTGGCATGGGAGCGAATGTGCAAGGCTTTAGCACCACAGGTACCCCCGCCTGACATGATGAAGAAGGACAGGTTCTTGGCTGGTCTTTGGGAGAATATACGTTGGAGAGTAGAGCTAAAGAAGCCTAGGACATATGAAGATGCACTAGAGGTAGCAAGGAACAAAGAGTGGAAGCTGAGGAAAATGAGCCAGTTAGGGGTGGAGTCTTTGCCAATGAGGTCTGAATTTCAGCCTATAGAGTCTTTACAAGGGCGCATGTCAGGGGTTCATCATGAACCAGTGGTTCCTGTTACTACTCAGGTTATGCCAGCAGTGGTCACTACAGCAGTGCAAGATGATGGCCTAAGGCAAGACATGAGGCAAGTGGTTGATCTGATGAAGAATCTCAGCCTAAACATGCTAGGTCAAGTGGGAAATAATCGAGGTCGAGGGCGGTTTGCAAATCAGCCAGGAGGTGAAGAAAGACCTAGGAATGGTGCTGGACAAAGTAATAGTAGGTTTTGGAGGCAGACGCCCACATGTTATAATTGTGGAGAGTTGGGTCACATCAGCCCGCAATGTGATAAGCCACCAAGGATGGGGGGAGACATGTATCCATTGCCAAGACAGGTGCTAACTAGATCAAATGATTATGGCATCGAAATTAAGGGAGACGAAGGAACCAGTGGACTGACCCAGGAGGAAAAGGGAAAGACAAAAGTGCTAAGTGTAGTCACCTTGGAGAAGGCATCAAAGCTAGAGGATACATTAGTGATGCCTATTGGGAAGAGGACCACAGAGGATAAGGAAGGAAGAAGTGCCCTAGGTCCTAGTAAGAAGAAAGGAAAGAGCCATGAAGGCGAGGATGTCAAGGCCAAGAGGAAAAGGAGAGCTCGTCGAAAGTTTCATGTTTCAGATTTTCCACTAGGGGATGGGCAATTAAGCTATGACTTGAAGGAGGATCTGACGAGCAGGAAGGCAGATGTTACTTTTGGGCAGCTTATAGAGATGGTGCCTAAGCTAAAGCGACAGTGGAAGAGGATGGTTAACCCAATGGAGAAAGAGCCAGAGAGAGGTTCAGTGAAGGTGTTGGCAATGGACGAGCTACCAGACATTTGTCCAATAGTAGATGTGTGGCATAAAAGGAAAAATTTGGGACAAGGTTATGTGGATGGCGGAGCCCAAATATGCGTCATAACACACTCATGCGTTGAGAAGATGGGTCTCACAGTGGCTGGGGTGTCAGGTTTTCGGATCAGATTGGCAAACCATCAAAAAGTAAAATGCTTGGGTGTTGTAAAGAGCTTAGAAGTGGAGGCATATGATGCAAAGGCAGTGGTTGATTTTCATGTGATGCCAGCAGGGTTGGGAGCATATCCTATTATACTGGGCAGACCATGGTTACGTGCAGTGGGAGCTGTTCAAGATTGGCGACATGGTACAATTAGCCTCTATGGAAAGACAGGTACCAAGAAGCTTTATAATATGGACACAAGGAAACGATTAGAGGAGCTTTATGAAGATGAGGATGAGTCTAGTGATGAAGACTCTTCCACGGTGACAGATGAGGACAGTGATAGCACTACCAGCAGTGATGAGGATGTTGATGTTGCATTTCTTTTGATGGACAAAGAAATCCAGGAGATTGGTTTAGTCGCATTTGCGAAGGAAGTTGAAGATGAAAGTGAAGGGCCTTATGAAGTGATTGAAGGGCTGATGCAAACCAAAGTTGAGTTGTCAAAGAAGCAAGAATTAATGACGCAAATGATTAGTGGAGACCTCTCAGCTATGGAGAAGGATATATATTTGCATATGCTGGCTAGTTTTCCTGATTTGTTCATTACTTCATATGAAGAGATCAGAGGGTTCAAGGGTGAAGAGATGCATATAGAGCTGAATGAAGGTGCTAAGCCAGTGCGGCAAAGGCAAAGAAGGATGGGTCAAGAGCAAATGGAAGCCTTGCGGGTAGAGGTGGACAAGTTATTGAAGGCAGGGTTCATAGTTCCAGTGGAGACCACAGAATGGGTGAGTCCAGTAGTAGTCAGTCCAAAGAAGGATGGGAAGTGGAGAATTTGTGTAGATTTTAAACCCTTAAACGCAGCCACTAAGAAGAACCCATATCCTCTTCCATTCATCGATCAGATCTTGGATTCAGTGGCAGGTTATGAGAGGTACAGTGTGTGTGATGGTTTTTCAGGCTATTTTCAATTGAAGATTGCTCTTTAAGACCGCACAAAGACAACTTTTATTACGCCATGGGGCTGCTATTGCTACACAGTGTTGCCGTTTGGGTTGTCAAATGGACCATCTTTCTATCAAGAAAGAGCAAATTGGGTGCTGGAACCATTCATTGGTAGTTGTGTTAAGGCTTTTATGGACGACTTCTGTGTCTATAGCAGTAGGGTTGAGCATCATGAGAAGTTGCAGATGGTATTGGCTCGATATGATGAATGTGGAGGACAACTAAATCCAAAGAAATGTCATCTAGCACAGCCAAGGGTGAAGTTATTGGGCCATATGGTGTCAGAAAATGGCATTGAGGCTGATCCAGATAAGGTGAAGTCTATTATTCTTCTTCCATCACCTATGAGTACGAAGCAATTGGCAACCTTTATACACAAAGTGAATTACATGGCACGGTTTATTCCATTGTCTTCGCAGCTTCTTTATCCATTACAACAAGTGGCAAAGCATGATCCATTGCAATGGGATGACAAGTGTGAAGAAGTGTTTCAAGAGGTGAAAGAGGTGTTAGGGGGGTTGTCAGCCACGCAGGCTCCTGATTGGGAGAAAGTTTTTTATGTAAATCCATCAGTAGGGGATGATGCCATTGGAGCCATGCTATTGCAAAAGGGGAAGGGCAGCCATTATATGAGGCCAGTGTATTGTGCAAGCCGAGTGAAGTTGGTAGCGGAGAGAAAGTTATCGGAAGTAGAGCTAGTGATGGCTAGTGTAATATTTGCTTGTCGACGATTTCGTCATTACTTGCTACCACGGCCTTTTGTTTTCTTGACGAGTTATGCCTTTTTGCCACAGTTAATTAATGGTATTAACATGTCAAATGTGGTGAAGAAATGGGTAATTGAGCTGCAAGAGTTTGAGTTCTCTTTTCTAGTGGAAGATAGTACAAGGGCTACCCTAGCTGATTTGTTGACCTACAAGGAGAATCCCCTTATTGTTAAGGAAGAGGTGGTGAGAAAGGTAGTTGAAGAAGTGTCACAGATCAGCAATGCACATGTGTTGTTCTTTGATGGTTCATACAGAAAGAGCCATGATGCAGCTTCAGGGGGTATAGCACTTTATGATCCAGAGGGGAAGCTAGTATGCAAGAGAGGGTTCAAATTGGATGCTCATAGTAACAATGAGGCTGAATATGCTACATTGGAAGCCGGATTACACATTTGTTTGAAGCATGGGGTTCGAAGGTTGAGCATAAAAGGTGATGCCTTGTTAGTGGTGAAGCAAGTGTTGGGTGTGTGGAAGAGCAAGAACACCTCATTGAAGGAAATGTGCTTCAGAATTAAAGGCCTGTTAAAAAAGTTCGAAGCATGGAGCATTAGACACATTGAACGTGCTCTAAATGGAGAGGCACATGAAGCAGCTCAAGGCATGATTGGGGAGCTATTCGTATTGAGGACCAATTTACCTCTTTATCATGGCCGGGAAACTTTGGCTCAAGAAGAGGAATTTTTGCTAACAGGAATCATTCCAAAGGAGATTCAGAAGTCTAAGAAGTATGGCTTTGTGCGTAGAGCATACAGGTACAAATTGATTGGTGATGTCTTATACATGAAAGGGGCTGATCTCGTGTTGAGACGTGTACCTTGGCGGGAGGAGCTTTACAGAGTGTTGGAAGAGAATCACGAAGGCGCATGTGGTGGCCATTTTGCTCTAAAGATCACCTTGCATAAGATTTTGCAAGAGGGGTATGTATGGCCTAGTTTGCACAAGGATGTTCACCATTGGTGTAGGTCTTGCAATAGGTGTCAAGCATTTGGGAAGAGAGTGTTGAAGCCAGAGCTACGAAAAACCATTATGGCGTTTGATGTGTTTGAAAAGTGGGGGATTGATGCAATAGGCCCGTTACCTATCACAAGCAGGGGCAAAAGCTATATTTTGACGGCAGTGGACTATCTCTCTAGATGGGCAGAGGCTATAGCAGTAAAACAAATCACTGCAAAGGATGTGGCAAAATTTGTGTATGATGAAATATGTTGCAAGTTTGGGGTGCCACTGGAGTTACTTTCAGATAAGGGGCCAGGATTTAGAGCTAAACTGCTAGACTTCTTATGCACAAAGATGAAGATTAGGCACCAGCATACCACTCCTTATTACCCGCAGTGTAATGGCTTAAATGAAAGGTTCAATGGTGAGTTGGTACAAATTCTTTCTAAAGTGACAGAGCACCAAGGAAAGAATTGGGATTTGGAATTGCCTAGTGCATTATGGGCTTACCGTACTTCGGTGAAGACAGGTACAGGGTTTACTCCATTTCATTTGGTGTATGGAAAGGAAGCACTATTGCCTGTGGAGGTAGAGTTGCCTGCGGTCATGATGTTAGAGAAGTTGCTTGGGCCGCCTAGTGATGCATTCAAAGAAAGGCTTTTGCAGCTACAAGAGGTCCAGTTGGATAGGATGAGCGCATTGGAACATTATGGGCAGATGCAGGATAAGGCTTTGGCAAAGATAAATGAAAAGGTTAAAAGTAAGGGTATCAAGAAACATGACTTGGTTTTGCGCTACAACAGTAAGCTGGACAACACCTTCCAAAAGAAGTTTCAAATTAAGTGGGAAGGCCCTTTCAAGGTAGTGGAGTGTTTTCCAAATGGCACATATCAACTGGCTAACCTGGATGGTGTTCTACATACGTCAAGGGTAAATGGATTGCGTCTTAAGTTGTATCATGCCAGGTTGATGGTGGTGGAGCAAGATGAGCTGTCTGTGGATCAAGCTGTGTTGGTGAGGGATGAGGAGACCTGTGATGCGGCGAGTCTCATATCTCTCTTTGCTGCTGCTGATCATGAATGATCTAGCAGGCTAGGGGATGGGCAAATTATGTCAGGAGTTTTTTGGAGCAAGGGATTGCGCATATGTACATATACATGCATGGTGCATCAAATAAAGGATTGCCCATTTTCCTTAGCCAGGTGGTTATGTGGGGCCCACATGTGTACAGGTAGGACAACATGTACATAGTGCAGTGATTTTCACTATTACCAGTACCAGTGTGTTTTTTATACAATAATGAGGAGTTGGTAGCGCGTAAAACTTCTCGAGGAAGCTATCCGCGGGCCGACGACGTGAGGTCAGCAGGTGCGTCAGATGGCATCTAGTGGCGTCAGGAGGGCGAACGAGGTCAATATTTGCACGCAGATGAGGACGGACACAACGTGGGTGTTTGCTTGTGAGAATTATGCAGAAAGGTCATCATGAGGACCTTTTTTTGGGGCCACTTCACGTGGTGGCGAGATGCATTATTGGAAAAAAGCTGAGTGCCAGGTGTGCGAATGATGCAAAAAGGTGACAACTATGCACTGCGAGGTCAGTTTTTGGCCTGTTCGGGGTCCGTTTGAGGTCATCTAAAAGGCCAAGGGTGCCCAACTAATAAGGCTAAGTGTGGGAACTGAAAAAACAGAGAGAAGACCAGAAAAAACGTGGAGAAGAGAGGAGGAACAGCCGCAGGTGTGTTTTTGCTCATTTTGGAGCCTGTTTTGGCCGTAAACTGCTCATCCGAGGTCGGATTTGAGCACTTTGACATTGTAGACTGGGGTTTTGGGCCGTTCCGGACGCGATGGCGCTGTCCATTTTGCCAAATTCCTCACTCTTTTTCTGCTGTTTTTCTGTGTAAGTTTCTCCTATGAGCGAAGTTTCTGCTCTAGTTTGTGATTGTATCTGGTATCTTTTACCCATATTGTGTGAGCTGTTTGCCCCATTGGTGTTGGCCCAAGCTCATTTGTATCTAAACATCAGAAATTCTCCTCTTTTGAGCTGAGTTTTTTGGGTGTGTGTGTGTGTATGTGTGTGTCTGTGTGGAGTGGGCAAGTGGATAGTCTCTCTCCTCTCACTCCAGAGGTGTGTTCCCTGTCTCGGCCAGGTGTGTTGTGTAAGCCGAGTGGTGCCCCATAGTGTGTGTGTGTATCTTCCCAAGAGTGTGTGTCGGGTCGTTATAGAGGCGTTGTGTGTGTTTTCATCCCGCTCACAACGTGAAAGATTAGGTTAGATGTAGACTTACGTTAAATTAGATTTAGGTTTATTTTTAGTTAGATTTATGCTTATTTACGTTAGATCGAGTCCACGCAAGAATTACTTACGGTTTAGGGTTTAGAGTTAGACGAACAGTGAAAAGATCTACTGTGAAAAGATGTTAAGATGCTGTGAAGTGCTACAGCTAGAGAAGAGGCAAAGGGGTTTTGTCCACTACATGCAGTATCATGTAGACGTGGGTCTGTAGATTTCTTGTACCCACAAATATAGGTATTGACCAATAAAGACGAGATTATAACCCGGTGGTTCTGATCTCCGTGCACCTCTAGACCGAGGTGTGCGGGGATTGGACATGACTAGAGAATGTGAGGTAAAGAGAGAGAGAGAGAGAGAGAGAGAGAGAGAGAGAGAGAGAGAGAGAGAGAGAGAGAGAGAGAGAGAGAGAGAGAGAGATAAGACGAAGAATGCTAATAGAATATTAAATTTGTTGTCCAGGTTATAAGATTTTTATCCTCATTATGAGTAGTGACGAGGATGTGGGACCGTCCAACCGAAACACCTATCTCTCAACGAGGGTCTTATGTCCTTGTAATCAATGCAAGCATGCTGTGCGACGGACAAGACGTGTTTCTTTGCAGCACGTTCACGAATTTGGCGAGTTCGATCCATATACTATAGATCGAGTTGTTGCCAATTATAACTCGTCGGACTCTGACGCTGGCCAACAAGCAGCAATCTTGCAACCCAATAGACGTGTTCGCAGGCGCTTTGGTCAAGCAGCATATGTGAGGCCACAAGATGTAGCCTCTGACAGCTCGGGGGATGATCATGCAGAGCACATTCCCAACGAGGCAATGTTTGAGCCCGAGATTGATGAAATGATCGAGATGATCATGGATTCAGAAAGGCTTATCTATGATGATATGAAAAGTGAAGCCGATATGCCATTGTATAATGGAGCACATATGTCTAGATTGAAAGCACTCCTGGTTCTTCTCAACATGCAGGAAAAGTTTGTATGGAGTGACACTAGCGTCACAGCGCTTTTCAGGTGATCTATTACAATTAGTTTACTTTAATAAAACTCTAAATGTATAATGATCTGATAGATTTTTACACGACTGTATCATATTATTATGTTGTGTAGATTGCTTAAAGAGCACATACTACCAGCTGACAATGTGATGCCAGATTCCCGAGATGAAGCAAGAAAGATTTTGCGAAACTTGGGGATGGATTACAATTCTATCCACGCTTGTCCTAATGACTGCATTCTTTTCAGAGGGGAATACATAGACATGGAGAAGTATCCGAAATGTGATTCCGAAAGATATCGAGTAGATCTCCACGGGACAAAAATTCCACAAAAGGTTTTGCGACATTTTCCTCTGCTTCCTCGCATCAAGCATTTCTTCGAATGTAAGTCCATGGCCGCCCTAGCATCATGGCATGAGGAGAATAAATCTTCGGATGGTGTGCTACGAATTCCTGCAGATTGCGCAGCCTGGAAAAATATAGATGGAACATGGTCGGATTTTGCCAGGGAAGCTCGAAATTTGCGCTTAGGCCTGGCTATGGATGGCGTAAATCCATTTGGTCAAAGATCAACATCTTACAGTGTATGGCCCGTTGTCATCGTCAACTACAAAATTCCCCCGTGGTTGACTATGAAGAAGGGGCACCTATGGCTAAGCTTGATTGTGCCAAGGCGATATAAAGTGGGGAATATGGATGTGTATCTTCGTCCACTATTGGAAGAGCTACAACAATTGTGGATTGGCATAGAGGTGGTGGATATGAGCCGACACACAGGACGACGGAATGCTTTGATCAGAGGCATTCTAATGTGGACCATGCATGACTATCCCGGGCTAACAGAATGCTCAGGTGATCTATTGACACTCCTCACTCAGACACTGTAAATCTTGTTTTTTCCCATAGTTGATCTATTATCATGTGTATACATGCAGGGATTCAAACAAGCGGATACAGAGCATGTGTCACATGTGGACCTAGACTGAATGCACGTAGGGCGCCCTCACTAAAGAAGCAAATCTACGAAGGTCATCAAGCGTATCTTCCAGAGAATCATGTGTTACGCGACGGCTTTTTGGGAAGAGAGCCACCAAGGATGTCTGCACAAGCATGGTTAGAGCAGAAGGAGATGTGTGATGACGGATTGCCTTCAGGGATGAAGAGACTATCTCTATGGTACGAGTTACCATACTGGCCCCGACTCATGATCAATCACTTGCTCGATCCAATGCACATATTCAAGAATGTGGGTAATCTACTATGGGACCATCTGACCGGCAAGAAAGATACTTTGGGAGCCAGAGTTGACCTTAGAAATGTGGATCGTATGGAGCAATATTGGCCACAAACAGCGTCTGATGGATCGATAAAACTCCCTAAAGCACCATGGATTTTCACAGGAGCCCAAGAACGCAAAGTAAAAGAGACCATTCGATCTTTGCGGACCCCCACTGGCGTAATGCACTCGCTCAGAACGTGTTTTACTAAAGAAGGAAAGCTTACTGGTTTGAAGTCACACGATTGGCATAAAATGTCTGAGGTACGTTCATAGTGGACTTTAATATCATTGCATAAAATGTGGACTTTAATATCATTGCCGCACATACTTTACAGTTTATTTTACCGGTTGCCATTGAGGGATGTTTGTCTCTCCACATCCGTAACACAATCTACAAACTTGCAAAGCTGGTGCAATGGATCTCACAAAAAGAGATCAACGTAGACTCCATACCATTTGCCAAACTAAATGCTGCGGAGCTTGTGTGCATGTTTGAGAAACATTTTCGTACTACCATGCTAACCATTCAGGTGCATCTTCTTGTTCACATAGTTGATGAGGTGGAAATAGCTGGCATAGTTCATTCCAGATGGATGTTCTTCTTAGAACGTTTCATGAAAACGCTTAAGGGATATGTGCGTCAAAAGGCACGTCCGGAGGGTAGCATGGCAGAAGGTTGGTTGGTATGAGAGTCCCTAGTGTACATTGGAGAGTGGCTAGATGGATTTGATAAAGCCCGTGACACGCTATGGCGAACCATAGATGATGAGCGCATATCTGGAATTGTCATGTGCAATCTCGGTGTTGAGAAGAAGATGACGGAAGATCTAGAGGCTAAAATCAACCGATTTTGCATGCTTCACAATCCAGTGATGCAAAAGTGGATTTCACAATATGAGGATGCAAAGCAAGAGCGACAAAGGGCACGAATCGAGTGGAGACGGGGAAGACAACCACTGATGCACTACCCGACGGTTCTGGAGAGCCTACCAACCTTCATGAGCTTAAGATGGTTGCACAACCAATTGAAAAGCGCACAACAATGCGGTGACGAAGTGATTGAGGAAGAGTGGGAGTACTGTCGGGGTTGCGCGACCAAGGTAAGTTTGCAATGTACGACATGCTAGTGACTTTATTTCTAAATGTTTGAACGGCCACTCATAATCTTTGTTCGTTGTAGTATAAGTCATACACAGGAGCATGGTGTAAAGGTCGACATTTTAGGGTGGAACGAATCGACAAAAAGCGTTTTACTCAAGATTGTGGAATCATGGCAAAATTTGAACAGTTTAGTCGACGACGTTCCTCTGATGCAGATCCTATGGTGGCGGAACTCACTTACTTCGGCACGCTGCAAGAGATTTTGAGGGTCGATTACAGAGGACTTTTTGTCGACTTGTTCGACGTGCAATGGTTCAAGATAATCATGGAGGGTCGCAACGCTACTGTGCGTAGAGGAGAGTCTGGTTTCCTTGAGGTGGATTCTACTAAGAAATGGACTGACCTAAGAGACACTTTCGTACTACCACAGCATTGTGAACAAGTAAGTATGTAAATAGTTAACATCCCCCTTTTACAAGTTATGTGCTTGAAAGCTCTCATGTAAGTTATGTGGCTCTGGCTGGTAATATTTCATCCTACAAAGTCTACATCAAACTGGTGGTACGTCATAGAGGTAGCCCCTCGTAGTGCAAGGACGTATGAAGGCTACCATGTGCCAATCACAACGGCATCAATGGAGGAGATCAGAGAAGATGCTCAATCAGAAGCCGCTGCGGTGGTGCCAGACGAGCATCAAGATGCTACTACTCTATATGGGGTGCATGCAGAGGAGCTACAAAATGAAACAGAGGATATGTGTTTAAACAGAGAGCTCTATATAGATATAGGAAGTTATGCTGAGTTATGCGAGGATGAGAGAGAGATCTCTTAAAGCCACAAATATTGTATTTGAACAATTTTGCTCCGGGTTGTAAAAGCTCTGGCTCTCTAAGTACCTTCCATGGCGCTCACATATTTTGATTGAAAATTCTGAGTTTTCGACTTGCCTCTTCTATCACTCAATTCATTGCTTCATTGTATTTATATGCGTCATTACGTATTGTATTTAATGGTCTTTGCATCATTGTCTACTCTATTCATTCAATATTAAGTTTAAATATTCGTGTGTTCAATGCAGGTATGGATGATGAGGAGTTTCTTTCTTCTTTGTCACCGCAGCAGAGACAGTGGTACGTGGAGCGTCATCGCTCTGGCGCATCATCGCGCGTTCCTACTCCATCCGCATCTCCCTCTATTTTGGAGCTTTCGGTGCGCTCCGAAGCTTCGATGTCGACGAGACGAGCTTCACACTCGTCTAGACACCGGCGCTCTAGTGGTGGCGGTGGCGGTTGTTGTGGGGATTCCGCCACCGATGCCTCCACACCGCCTCGTGTTCGACGAGGATCTTTACCCTCCCCTTCTTTGCCCGCCCCCACACCAGCCACAACATCGCCATCTACGCCAGGTTTTGCGTGGCTGACTGTTCCTAGCAGCTACACACCTCTACCTACTCCGCCAAGGGCCACCCCACTCGACACTCCTCGCTTCGGTGCCCAGACGCCGGTGGAGACACCTGACGTCCGTACCCCCATCGACACGCCGCTAGAGACTCCTGCCGGGACACCCAGGTTCATGCGTCACCGGCCAGAGGGCTTGCCTTAGTTCGTCGACTTCAGCGACGACATCATCATGGATGATGATGGCAAGAAGGTGATCTCGCGCATGCGTGGTCTTTGCTCTCAGCTGTTTAGACACTACATACTAAACAAATGGAGTGAAGTACCAAGTGATTTAAAAAACAGAGTCATTAGAATACTTCATGATGAGTTTCCCATTCCAACACGGGATCAACGCTTCAATGAAGACCTGATGAAGATTCGAATGCGCGAATATTGCAAACACAAGCGTTCCGAAGTGCAAAAAGCAATCAAGCATGGGTGGAACAGGCCAGATTGGCTGGCCAAAGAAGATTGGAAGAATGCGAAGAAAGCAGCGCGCGAGAATCCCGACAATTGGAAGCAACAAAAGGATGCAGCCAGGAGCGCGAGTAGAGGCAGGGAGCTCGCACCACTTGGGGAGCGGTGGATGGGCATCATTTGAGGCCGATTTTGTAAGTGTTTTCGCATTGCTCTTTATGTTCGATAGTTTAGGGTTTATGAGTTTTTTAATTCTAACATAATGAAATCTTTGTATTTTTTGACAGTTGTCGATGACAGGACGTGATCCCACACCATACGAGCGCGAGTACGCAGGCAGGAAGGGCTTAAACGCCCTGATAGACATTCTCAGTTCTCGCGGCGGCATGGTTAGTATTAGGGTTTACTCTTTTGTATTTTTTGTATTGTTTTATAAATGTCGTTATATGTTTATACTTACTGAAAGCTGTCTTATTGTCTTTTTCTGCAGAATCCGACAGATACGCCGCTTGGACGCGATGAGACGTCTGACTAGATGACGTCAGTTTAGCCGTAGCTAGATAGCATTAGTTTAGGGTTTCTCATAGCTTATGTATCATGAGACGGATTTTATACGTCTTTTTGAACCATGTATATTATTACATTTGTCACCACAGTTCATTTTGCCAATCAATTCTTTATGCCTATGATGTTGTACAATTGTCATTATTACATTTGCCAATCAATTCATTTTGCCTATGATGTGTACAATTGTCAATTTTACGCTTGTCAATTTTGCAAACAATGCGTCTTGTGGGTGACTATTTTGGGTCTATTATCTACCCTTGCACTTTTTTTAAAAAGTGAATCAAGTACAATATGGTTGATGGGTGGCAGGGCATTCAATGCCCTGTCACCAAAAAAAAAAATCTCTCGGGCGTCGCTATTTATGGCTCTGTAGCGTCGCTATAGACTTCTGTGTAAACGTCGCTATGAGCGTCTCTATATATCGACGCATATAGCGACGCAAATAGCGACGCTCTCGTAGCGACGCTATTAGAGACAGTTTTAGCAACGTCGGGGGTTATAAAAACCCAGTGTTTTTGCGTCGCTAACAGCGTCACAAGAGCACACAACCTCTTGTAGTGTGATGAGTTAGATGGACACTCAGCTACCTCAAAAGGTTTGGGGTCAGAAAAAGAACATATGAGAGCTAAGCTACTCTTGAAACGAGGGGAGGAAAAGTTTTTGTCTTTCTTAACCAGAAATCGAGAAGACAAAAATGGTATAGACGAAAAAGAGTCACCAAAAACGTGAAAACACGACCTATGCCATCAGTCTCCGGTAGAACACAATTCCTGATTAGATACATGCAAATGACTGTATCAAGGACAAAATCACTAGCAGATATCCTTCAACCAAAAATTCAAAAAATGTATAAAACATCGAGAAAATCAAGGAAGGATACTCAAGCAAACCCACAGGATAAGAAACCACTCATGACCCGAGTCGAGCGGAAAAAGAAATATCAAGAGTTGAAAAAAGCTCTAAAGGAGATATATACAACCAAAATGGAAACCACGGAAGAGGATGGTAAGGATGTAATGAGTGTTCCATCCCATTACAAAAAGTATACTCTCTAAGATCGAAAAGTCATAGTCAAATAGCCTGTTAGGGAACTACGAAAACAGAGCGAGTCCTACGAAGGGCCTGAAAACGCTAAAAGGATAGACGTGGCTGAACCTAGAGAAGAGCCTAGACCTTCTTACATTGTGAATGACCTAACAGAAGAAGAATAAGAGCTCTTGTTGAGCTTGCTAAAGGAATACCGAGATATCTTTGCTTGGTCTTACAAGGATCTCAAGGGTGTTGATCCAAAAATCTGTCCACATACCATACCTATGAGAGATGATGCGAAACCAAGTAGACAAAGGCCATACACATATAATGAAACATTTGCCAGGAACATAAAAGAAGAGATTGAAAACCTAAAGGAAGCTGAACTCATTTACGAAATTGAACACACAGATTCGGTGTCTCCAATTGTGATATTACCCAAGAAGAATGGAAAATTATGAGTGTGTGTTAATCTCAAAAAGGTTAATGCAGCTACCATTAGAGACAACTTTCCTCTTCCAATCACTGAGCATGTTTTAGAATGAGTTGCAGGAAAAGAATCTTACAACTTCTTAGATGGCTTTTCGGGATACAATCAACTTTTGGTTGACCCAAAAGATCAGCATAAAACTGCTTTTGCAAAACAGAATGGGATATTTTTGCCTATCGGGTTATGCCGTTTGGGTTAACTAATGCTCTAGACACATTTAAAAGGTTGATGAGCCATGATTTTAAAGAATATCTTAGGAAATCCTTAGAAGTATATATGGATGATCTATGCGTACATTCATCAATCCGGGCTGATCATTTTAAATACCTCAAAAAGGTATTCAAAAAATGTAGACTTTATAGGATTTTCTTAAATCCTAAAAAGTGTACATTCATGGGTAGACAAGGAAAAATTCTTGGACATATAGTGTCTAAAAATGGCATAGCTACTGATATTGAAAAAATTCATGTCATTGCTGATTTGCCTAGATGAACAATAGTCAAGGGGGTACAAGCCTTCATGGGGCATTGTGGATATTACAGACGATTTATCTACATGTACGCTATAATTGCAAAACCCATTTATATCTTGATTACACACTTTGAGTGGACCGAGGCATGTGAAGGATCCTTCATGAGGCTTAAGAAAGCTCTCACCTCAACTCCAATATTGAAAGCACTAGATTAAAATAAGATATTCCACATACATGAAGATGCTTTCAATTTTGCTATCGGTTGTATATTGGCTCAACCAAGAGCATGGAAAATTGACTTTTCTATTTCTTATGCTAGCCGACAATTGAACATGGTAGAAAAGAATTACACCACCACCGAAAGGGAAGGATTAGGAATGATCTATGTCGTTAAAAAGTATAGACATTACCTATTAGCCAACAAGTTTGTGTTCTTTGTAGACCACCAAGCTTTGTTGTACTTGGTCAAAAGCCATGCAACACACGAAGAACAGTGAGATGGTTCATCATTCTCCTGGAATCTGATTTCACTGTGGTTGTTAAAAAGGGCACTACACATCAACGAGAAGATCAAATGCCAAGGATTGTTTCAAGAGAATCACCTAAATGGATAGACGATGATCTACCAGATGCCTATTTGTTCTCCGTGGATATGACACCTCGATGGTTGGAAAACATTGTGTCATTGATGACTATAGCTCAAGTGGATTCACAAATACCACTTCCTATCACGATCGGATTAATCAAGCAATCAACTATGTATCAATTACTAGCTGGTCGACTATACAAAAGAAATCGAGATGGAATATTGATTTTATGCATTAATTTTGAAGAAAAAAAAACAACACCTAAGTCAAGCACATGTTACCATAGTAGGACTTCACTTTGTGGAAGACCAAACTATGCAACGAATCTTGAGACTTGGAGTATTTTGGTTGACTATGAGGAGTCATGTTTGATCTTTTGTAAAGGATTATCCTCAATGTCAAAAACAAAACACCGATACCTCATGTAACATTGTTTCAAATGTCGCATGTTCCTAACTCGATTAACTATCTGTTTACTTACTTATCAAGCCGAACATTTCTTGAGGATATGAGTAAATGCCGTAAATACCAATTGTATCGGAGAGGTAAAGATCAACATTTGCGTCTTTGTGCAAATGAAGACGAGTATGTTCCGATTATAGAACAAGCACATGCTGGATTAGTTGGAGGTCACTTTTCTAGTGAGACCACCGCAAGAGCAATCTTGATGGCAGGCATATGGTGACCAACACTTTTTGCAGGATGCTAAAGAATATGTTCGAAGGTGTGATGCTTGTCAACGAGAAAAAATGCCAACACGTGTAGATAGCATGTACTTAAGACCAATGATGGGGGCTAGAGCCTTCACAAAATGGGGTATAGATTTTGTTGGACCAATACAAACAGCTGCTTATAGAACCCAAGCTCAATATATCATTGTAGCTATGGACTATTTGACCAAGTGGGCCGAAGCTAAATCAACTCAAAAGAATGATGCCAGAACTACTGCTGCATTCTTTTATGAGTATGTATTCACTAGATATGGACTACCGATAGAAATTGTCAGTGATTGGGGAGCTCATTTTCTCAATGAGGTAACTGAGTATTTTCTTAATGAGTTTATGGTCATCCATAACAAATCATCTCCCTATCACCCACAAGCAAATAGACAAGTTGAGCATACAAACTGACTAAAGTGGTTAGTTCAGGAAGGACAGACTGGGAAATGAATCTCCATGCAGTTCTATGGGATTATCGAGTTTCATTCAAAACAACTCTAAATGCTACACCCTTTAACATTGTTTATGGTCTTGATGCCATACTTCGAATAGAATTTCTATTGCCGATATTAAGGGTAGCACAGAAGCTTGAGTGGACTGGACATGAATTGTCAGAGAGACTTGAAGATTTGGAAAAGCTAGATGATCAAAGGCTAGCTGCTGTAGCTCACATCTATGCACAAAAGCAGAACCAAAAACAGTTTTTTTGATTCCCACTTAATCACAAAAATCTTCAAGAAAGGGGACTTATTTTTAGTCTATTCCCTTAAGCAACACATTCCCAAGTTTAAGAAAAAGGGAAACGGACCGTTTATCATTGAAGATATATCTCCAAGTGGAGCAGTAAAATTGTCCATCCTAGATGGTAAACCAATGGCTAATTGGATTAGTGGATGTCGTGCAAAGAAGTACAATTTACCACTAACCAATGAATTTCTAGAAAGAATGCATACAGCCAAGCAAAGGAAGATTAAATGACAATAGGTTATTGATGAAGCCCAAGAGGAAGCTCGGCTTCGGGTACTTAAACGGAAAGCTTCTCTCAAGAATCAACAGATATCGATTCCCATCAACACTCTGGAAATAGATGACCGACAATGGGAATTACCTAAAGATGCAGTTTCAATAGATGATGACTGGTTAGACGGAATGGACCTACACATCAAAGTACATCTCAACAATCATAGCACCAATGCTTTGGTCAACACAGGAGCTAGAGTAAATGCAGTCAATTATTCCACGTACAAGAAGGCAACAAGTCAAGCATTGATAGTAGGAATAGTGACAATCAAAGGATGCAGCAAGAACCCAACCCCAACATTGGAAGTAGTCAACTTAAATGTGATAGTACATGGATGTTCATGTCCTCATCAATTTGTATGCTTACCAAATGAACACATGAATGAAACGATGATTCTTGGAATTCCCTGGATACGTACTTACAAAGCAGTACCATATTGGGATACAAATCATCTCAAGCAATCACTAAAGGCGGGCAACTAACTGTTCCAATTGCACCAAGCAGGAGGAATGGAAAGGAGGCAATTCAGCAGACCAAACCAACAAAGTAATCAATCTTCTCCATCCCCTTGGCAAGAAAATGCTACAAGTAGCATGAAAGGAGTCAGGTAAATTTGGGTACCAAAATCACAGCTTAAGGATAAGCCGATTCAAATCGGGGTGCCTAAGACTTCACCGACAAAACAAAAGAAGGTTCCAAGGGTAAAAACACAAACATAAGCATCTTCGAACAACGAACCTAACATGAAATTGGTTTGGAAGAAAAAGGAGCACTTATCTTCTCCACAAATCGTAAAACCAATCAAACAATGGCGAGTTAAGTCTCAAAAGACTCCACCACACCATACAGCACCAAGCAAACCAAACTACCAACGGCAAGAAAAAGCTCGACAACAACTAAAAGTGCTACCAACAGCTCAAGCAATCAGTGTGCTGAAGCATCCTGATGGTACAATCAAACAGAGAGCACAGAAGCTACAACATTTTCATTTTGGAAGACGTCAGCAGAAAACCTCGACATCAGAAACCCTTGAGTTATTTACTGAAGACCCAACTCTTGCACAACATAGTGGTTTGAATTGCATTGATCTTCAAAGCATGGTAGAGCCGACCACGGCTATGCATAGACACGATCGTTCAACCCATGCACACAGTTGTCCCAGAGTACGCCATCTAGGAGGGGCCGAAGGGCACTAAGTGCTAAGTAATTAAGGGCATGTTTGAAGAGGGAGGAATATTTTCGATGTAAACGTGTGATTTTGTGCAAAATTACCTAATAATGCCCTTTATAATTCATTATCAAGGGAAAATTCACTGAAAATATCTTCTCGATGAGTGTAAATAGTGTATATACTATCAAAAAATCATAAAAAAATAGTCCTCTTTGGATAGTTTTCATCATTTTTATTGATAGTGAGACTTAAAATAGAAAAATCCAACAAAAAACAATAAAGCTGTGTTTTTAATGGATCTTCTTAATTATTGGATTATCACTTTAATTTTTTAGAGCATTTTGTTATTTTCTTTGATTTTTTTAATAAACAAGTCAAGAATTAATAATAAATACCAAGGAAGCTCATATGAAAAAATGAAAGACACGATGGTGATAAAAAAGACAAGATGGACAAGCACAAAAATTTCCAATGAAATCAAAAGATGGAAGCGGGAAGCCTAAATAAGGCGGACAAGCCTATTTTTGCAAAATTCTTGCAGAATGAGCTAGAGGAATCGGATCAAGGAAATTTTTAAGTCTAGCATAGATTTCACGGCCTAGTAGGACTAACGGGGAAATTTGGGGAAAATTGGTTCAGGAAGTCCGGATATAGATATCCCGGATAGGCGAAAACCACCCCACTTCCACTTGTGGCCATTGCAGAGAGAGCTCTTCGACCTCTTTCGCGCGTCTTTTTTGGAGTCTACAGTTGCCCGTTTTCAGCACCGTCTCACAGAAGATATGAGGGGTAAGTTCTTTACTCGTCAATGATCCATTTTGTAAGGTCAGTAGCTAGTCTAAACCCCTAGGAAAAACCCTAGAAACGGAGTAGTGCACGAAGACCTACGACCAAAAACTGACCATAGCGGCCTGTCAGCTCGATCAAATCAGATGGGATATGAACTGCATCATGCCCTAACATAATAGAACCTTTCTATATCATCAATTGACCATTCGAGAGGGTCCCCAGTAGAAAAGATAGGTTTTTGGCAAATGCCAAAATGTCGATATGACTCCACAGACAGCTTTGCCTACGACATTCATATACAATGTATATGATTGGTTTAGTGAAATCAATCAAGCAAAGCCCTCGAAAAGCAAAAAACGGCTTGAAGGCTACAAAGCGTCAAATTCAACCTACGGGATGAAACTAACTCCAAATGAGCCAGAATTGGATGAGTGGCTTCACGACTATGTTGTGGACAAGTCCAAGGCCTCAAAATTGACTAACCAACTCAACAGACAGTATAGTCATAGAAAATGGTGATTTTAGAGTCGACAAAGCACAAAGTGATGCCGGCAAGACAAAACTTGACCAAATTCAATTTAGGACTTGTTTTAGGTGTATAGAATGTGTCTACGTCAAAAGTTGTAGGTTTGCAAAAAAATTGTGACTGTTGTAAATAATCGCGATTATTTACTTTTGCACTATTTTTGCTTTAAAATTGTTACATCACATCACCTACCATGTGTACACACCTATTACATGCCAAAAATCAAGTATCAGCCAAAATGAGCACCTATAACTTGAAAAATTGCCAGAAAATGCAAAAAGGTCTTTGCAAGCCAATTTTTGGGTTATGGACAACATTTCTTGATCCAAATCACCTCATATCACATACACAGGGTCTATACAATGCCTAGAACCAAATTATATAAAAAAATATTGATTTTGGTACCAAAGTTAATAATCGCGATTATTTACTTTCTAGCCAAAATGGGAGAATTTTGATATTTTGCCATCATACATCCAAAGTACTAGATGTGCTATGCCCACTAGCCAAGTTTGAACTGTAAGGTTTCGAGTTTCCGAAACCTTAAAAATTATAGAAAGCTTGTAAAATTAAATAAAAAACCACTGTTGAAGGATTCAAACACGGCTAATTTTGGTATTTTTGGAATCATAAGTAGAGCTTTACTATGTTTAATAATTTTCAGGATCTGAATCCGATAAAAACTGGAAAAGTTACAGAACCTAGAAGATTACAATAGGAATTCAATTAGTTAATGAAAATTGAATGGTTTCAGTAATAATCATTAACAAAGACTTTTTACACTAAGGTTCTATAATTAACTGGTATTCCAATTTTCATCATTAGAATCATCAAAAATCAACCAAAGTAAATTTTGGAAGGTATGGGGGCTGTGTGGAAGCTAGGGGAACCTGCCAAGGACAGATATAGCAGCAGGTGGCGCAAATTGCAAGCTAGGTGACTGCTTGGAGTGTAGAAACCTGCCGGAAGCTGCCCGGTGCACAAAAAAGCTATAAAAGGACCCCCTTCTCTTCATAATTTTTTAGATTCGGAGCCTTGACACACTCTATCTCATCTACAGAGAACGCTACGCAGAAATCACTAGAGATTAAGCTCTAGTTGATTAACCCAAACGATAATTAGCCTAATCCTTATTAATTAGCAAGGCTAGATTAATCTATTTTGTTAATAAATTAAAGATAAGATAATTAAATATCCTATCATATTAGGCCTGAAATTAGCCAAATTAACCATGAATTAATGGAAAATATATTAATTAAGCTTAGATTAAGTTGAGGTAATTATTAGAGCTGCATTAGATAGTCTTTAAGCTAGGAAAATTATCCTATAATTTTTTAAGTACTTTGCCTAATTAATTAGGTAGAATTACACTTTTTTTTTGAGAAAATTAAAGGGGAAAATAATCAAATTGATCTCAAATGCTTTGAGTTATTTATCAATGGTTAATTAGATGTTAAAAAAACCCTGATAATTAGGAAAATCCTAGATAATAAATTTACCTAATTACTTTAGCAAAAATACTCTATTTTTAGGAAAAATTAAATAGGAAAAATTAGTAAATTGATTTCAAATTCTATGAGTTATTTATCAATGGTTAATTAGGTATTAAGAAACCCATGATAATTAGGAAAAGCTTAGATAATTAATTTACCTAATTACTTTAGCAAAAATACTCTATTTATAGGAAAAATTAGTAAATTGATTTCAAATTATGTGAGTTTTTTATTAGTGGTTAATTAGGTGTTAACACTAGGTTGGTAGTGGGACACTTTTATGTCCTGTTAAGTGACCATTTTCCTTGAATTATGTGAAGAGTTTCAAAATGGATTCTCAGGTGCTATATGTCTAGAAAGTTGTCTCATGAGCTGAAAAAAACTCGACATTTTTTTGGAATATCAACTCTATCTTTAACCTTGTCCTTGCACAACATTTCACAACCTAAACTGTGTGAAAAAATGGGTCTTGTTTTTGGCTTTTTTCAACTTTTTGCAACTATACCACTCTAGAATTCATGTTTGTGAGGTCTATAATGCTAGAGAACTATCTTTAGTAGTCCTCAACATGTCTTGATGCTTCTAGGGAGAAATAAATGTGAAACTTGTAAGTTATGACCAAATTACAAAAATTGTCAAATCCTGTTTTTAGCCAATTTTAGCTCTTCTATGATTTTTTTGGTGGCTTTCATGATATCCAAATGCAGTTTTGATTTTCTATGTTGCATATTCTAACATAAAGCTAATATTCCTTGAGTTTTGGGGCACCTAATACCCTATTTTGCATAGTAGACAACGATGGCTCATTTTTTCAATTATAGAAGAAAACGAAACATTCTAGTATATCAAGTATAGCTTTTTCAATATTGTTAGTTTCTTGTGACAACTACATGCATTTTGTAGGTAGTAACCATATCTAGTCATACGGATCAAATTTGGCTAGATATTGAATAGTTTCTATGGGATTCTACAACTCATAATGTTGAACCCAGTTTTTTCATGTTTGTTGTATTTAGCACTTCATCTTTGTCCCCAAGATTCCCCTTGGTAAGAGATGTATTATTCTTTTAACATGCTCCATGGCTCCTTATAAACCTAAAGGACAATAGGGAACTAAGAAAACATGCATATATTATTTGTATTGAGCGTGGCTATAGAAACTTTGATGATAGGTTTGCAGAATGGTAAAAATCCAACTTTTTTGTACCTATTTCTTTTGGCAAAACAAAAAATAGTGAGTGAGAAGCAATCATATGTTCTGATCACCAATCCATTGAAGTTAACTAGGGAATTTATCTCAAGTCCTACAAAAATCCCTAATCTTATTTTTATGCAACAAAACGTAAGAAATGAATGTTTTGATGAAAATGTACTGGTCCATCAACTTTGGAGGCTTGGTGTGACCAAAAGATGAGAAATTTTACAAGTTTCTTATTTTTTCTATGTGTAGTAGGCCTTGAACTATAACCTCATGAAAGGATTTTACAAAATGAGTGGATTTACTATGGTTTTGGAGGTTTTTTTCAAAACCCTGAAAGGACACTTTTATGTCCTGTTAGGTTACCAACCTAGTGTTAAGAAACCCATGATAATTAGGAGAAGCTCAGATAGTTAATTTACCTAATTACTTTATCACAAATACTCTATTTTTAGGACAAATTAAATAGGAAAAATTAGTAAATTGATTTGAAATGTTGTGAGTGATTTATTAGTGGTTAATTAGGTGTTACACAACCGGTGATAATTAGGATAATCTCAGATAAATATTTTAGCTAATTACTTTAGAAGAAATACTCTATTTTTTGAACTATTTAATTAGAAAAAATTAGTAAATAGATTGAAACTGAATTGAGCTATTTATCAGAGATTCATTAGATGTTATAAAACCTGTGATAATGATAACAAGCTCAAATGAGTAATCTACCTAATTACTTTAGCTGAAATACCTTGTTTTCAAAACAAATTAAATAGGTGAAATTAGTAAATAGATTAAAATTTAATTGGAATATTTAGAAAATGTTAATTAGATTTTAGAAAAACCATGATAATTAGCAAAAGATCAAATAACTGATTTAGCTAATTACTTTAGCAAAAATACTCTATTTTTTGGACAATTTAAATAGGGAAAATTAGCAAATAGATTCAAACTGAATTGATTTATTTATCAGAGATTAATTAGATGTTAGAAAACCCATTATAGTTAGGAAAAACTCAAATAATTAATTTAGCTAATAACATTTAGTAGAAATACTCTATTTTTGGACAACTTAAATAGAGGAAATTAGCAAATAGGCTCAAATTGATATGAGTTATTTATTAGAGGTTGATTAGACCTTGGGAAACCCGTGGTAATTATGTTATCATCAGATAATTAGTTTAACTATATATCCCAGTAAAATTATATTATTTTTAGGGGATAATAAAAGGGGAAATATAGTAAATCAACCCAAAAACCTTTGATATCAATATCAGAGGAGGAACACACCTTGAGGAATGCATGATAAATATCTCAACCTTAGATAAATAGTTTAGGTATATATCTTCAATAAAAATATCTGATTTTTTGTATAAAATAGACAAGGGAAATTAGTAAATGAATTTATCTAATTTCTGAATAAATATTCGAAGTCCAAAATCATTATTGAAGAGTGGGAAAAATTACATAAATAAGTTATAGAATAAATATTTCATCAAATTGACTATTAAAGATACCCACTACTCCAAAAATCTTTATCTTGGGTAAACAAGGGAAAAGAAGACTATTCAATTAAGCTTCTAATGAATTAAGTCTTTTTATAAAGCTACCGACATGGTTCCCAAGAGAACCAGGGGAAATCCTCTTACTGAAGAAGAGGATGATAGCAACAAGAGAAACAAAGCAACTAATGATCATGAAGCCGGGCCTAGCCATAGGCCAACAGAGGAGAGTCTACAGGCACCTTCCCCACAATACATGGACGAGCAGTCCCAGGTGGATTTCTATTTTGTTCACTAAAAGACTTTAAAGTTCATTTTTTAGTTAAACATTGCATAAGTAAGGTTAGGAAGGATAAACTGGCTATAAATGGAAGGTAACTTCCACGAAACCAACGAGCAATGATTTTAATTAGGAAGGAAATGATTGGGTTCTAACTGATTGACTTAGAAAATAAATGTTTGACCATCCTTAAGACAGCTTTTCTCAAGACATCTTTGATTCCTTATGTTTATGGATAGTACTTTCAAGTATATTCTAGAGGAACTGCCCGATTGTATTGGCAATTGGTTCTGGCGTATGGGCGCCCGGACTTTGGGTGATGACTTTTTCCACCCCGGTTTTTATAAATAAGGAAAGGGTGCTGTTTTTCACCCCTTTATAGGTGCTCTTGAGACAAGTTAGTACTGGTCAAAGATACTTCAAAATGACAGTACCTTGTCTTAAGTCTAAAGATATTTGTTTTCTAAAAGAATGTTTTCAATACTGTTTTCAAAGGTTGTCTTAATGAAATGTAGACTACAGTTATTAAAGTTAAAAGGAATCATTGTTTTAGTTGTGAAAAGAATGTGGTAGTAATTAAACAACACAAAAATCATGTGCGAGTGCGGGGTGGTAAGTGGGGATTGACTAAGGTTGTCAATCATGGACGGGTGGACTTGATTAGTCAGGTAACTATCCATTCCCGCGCACTCAGACGTTTAGAAACTTCTTCATTTGGAAGAGGAATCCAACAACGGCTGTGCCCTCACATATGTTAGGGGGGAAAAAGCGTTGGCTAAAGAAACCTTAATCTGAAGGATGAAGATATAGGGCCGGAATTTTTTTTATGGTCCCGTTTCCATTGCGAGACAGGACTAGGTCTCTTGTAGGGCTATAAACCTAAACCATTGTCAATGGTAAGGGTGAATTCCCTCGAATTTTTCGTGTTTAAGGACTGTGACTTTAGTAGGCCTAGAGACCTGTCAATGGTGCCATCCCGTTTTTGGTGTCGGCGGGATTGGGGATCTTACATGAACCAATTTGGAGCTCAGAATCTCAAATTTCTACTATATCTACTATTTTAGAGACCTAAAGCCAAAATATGGTACCATTTTCACCCTATGCATCCAAATGAGCCCATATTTCACTCAGAGCATGTATTTGGTATATACTTCAAGCCTGTAATGGCAAGTTTGCAAAATGTTGAAAAAAATACTCAGTTGTACAGTTTTGTTCCTTGCATGTTTTTATGCATCTATGCTTGTTCAAAAATTGATTTGAAGAAAATTGACCAAAATTGTTAGCATTTCGGACTAAAGGACATTTCAGAGAAAAATCCGACAAATCTGCTAACTTTGACACTCTACTCACTGAACAGAAGCCATGCAAGCAAAAAGGAGGGCCAAGAAGAAACACAACCAGAAAGAAATCTTGCAGGAGCTACCCGCATCCCAATTGGATCCAAATTCAGTCAAAGCCGCCAAGGCAGCACATCTTTCAAAAAAACAGCTAGAAGAGCATCACACCACAGTGTTCACCGACAGATTCAAAAGTGAGGAGGGACATCAGGTAGAGTTGCAACTCCTACCGAAAGGCTAGGACTCAGAGACTTTTATGAACAAGAGCCGTGCGGTGTGGATTTCCAAAAAGCTTACGGGCTTTTATCCACGATTAAAGAAGATGGAACTCCCCAAATTTCTGACACCCAGAAGCACCTAGACTGCCCACTAAAGGCATGACGATGAGGACAAGGGACAGGAAAACGACAGGTACTTTCACCAAAGAAATTGCCATAGCCACCTTTGTAGATCTAATTCACAAGCAGGTGGAAGAACCAGCCAGGTTATACCACCAGCATTTCCACTTCCTGGCTAAAAGGTCACCAAGGTATACCACGCCAAATCATGAGATTGCCACCACTTTCAGGTAAGTCCTCAAGTCAACAACCAGGCAACCGGTGGACCACGCCGAATATGTCTTGACCACTCTGAAAGGCACAAAGAAAGAAGGAAAAATCACATACCTGGGTGCACCAGAAGTCTTGACAAGGATTTCGTACCATGCCATCAACATGGCCGACAACCTACCACCTGCCCCAAACCAAAACATGGAGCACAACCATCTCCTCAAGCTACAAGATCAGCCAAGAGATCCTACAGATCTGATGAAGAGTCGGTTGGAAGCTTTCCAGAAAGAGACAACAGTGACAACTCAGATAATGAGGAGAAGAGAGCACGAAGAGAGGAGTCTCCTCGAACCACTTCACCGCCTACGAAACAGTAGGATAATCCTATGCCGAGCCCACCACCATCACCTATAGGTAAAGACACCACAAAAGAGCCAACTAAAGAAGCTGAGCCTGAGAAAGAGAAATCCACAGAAGCTGAGCCCACCAAAGAGACAGAATCTGCACAAGAGGATACTACTACACAAGAGCAACAAAAAGAGAAAGAAACTAAGCCTGAACCAAAGAAAGCAACCGCATCTGCACAAGGGTCTGAAAAGCAAAAGGTAGACGAATCTGCCCAGCACGAAAAAAGTACTACAAAAGAGGACACAAAAAAATCCAAGCCAACACCTTCTACCTCCACATAGCAAGAAACAGCCGAGGCATCCACAAAGCCTTAGGAAGACAAAGTAGAAGAAAGCGAACCCTCTACCTCCACGCAATAAAAATTGGCCACTATGACGCAACCGAGACACACACAAGAGGCTGCAGAAACATCACCCAGCTAGCAACAAATGAAGACTGGCAGTCTAATGATGAGGTAATCCTGCAAGTCAACGAATATGCAAAGCAAATGCAGGATAACTAGAGATGGTGATTGACACTCTCCAAGGAGAGTTAGAAGAAAGAATGAATGTCATCACTGATCTTCAGAGGCAAGTGCAGGAAATGAAAGATGAAGCTGAACAACATCAGCTAGCAAGAGATAGAGAGCAGAAGGAGATGGAAGAGTTAAGTGACCTGCTTACAAAACTGTCAAATGCTTGCAAACCGAAAGACGAACAACTCACAGAAGTTACTAACGAACTTCTAACGACAACCCTATTAGCTTAGAAGATTCAAGTGCAGTTGGATGTAGTGAATGCTTCTTTACAATATTCAGAACAAAGAATAAATGATTAGGCAATTTTCTTGCGGCAAATACAAGAGAATCCAACCATAGCCTCAATCAAAGGAACAGATGAAGTGTACAAAGCATTGGAAAAAAACAACAAGGACCTCAAGCTGGAACTAAAGTTAGAGAAATCTCAGTGTAGAGACTTGGCTTTGATGCGGGTCCAAAGAGAAGAAGAGCTGCTAAAGGAAATAGCTGAACTTAAAAGAGTTAACCAGCTAGTGAGAGAGGCAAAGCCGGAAACGCAAGAAGTGGCAAGCACATCGGAGCAGCCTCAATTAGAAATACCCTCAGTGTCATCTGCTAGACTGGAGACCGAGTCCATAGTAGAGCTGAATGGTGAGGAAGAGTTTCAGGTAAACATTATAGATGAAGACACAGTGCCCATGGTCCATCTCTCAAAGGCTGAAGAAGATGCATTGAAAGAAAATGTTACACACGAGGTAGATGAGCAGTGGAAGGCAGCAATGGATTGGGAGTTGAGATCTCTTCACTCCATCAATGTTACACAACTCACTCCTAATCAAATCAATGCACAATGGTACCAACAGTCCCTGCCATACCCTCTGATGAAAGTTGAGCTACTACAGTTTAAATAAAGGCGTTATGTAGACATGCAAATAGATGGCACCATATGGAGTGGAGGTTGAGCTAGCTGAACAAAAACCCAACGTAATTGATTTTGTTCACGAGAGCACCTGCGGCTCTGCAAAGAGATCTGACCTTTTTTCCTGTACAAAGAGTAAGGACTTAGCAAGCGCATGAGGTACTAGTGAAGAAGAGACCAGCCTGGCTAAACTATTCAAGATTGCCAGCTCCAGAAAAGGGACCAGCCATAGAGGAATACATGGTGAAACCCCTAAAAGGCGCCATGTCCTTCTTCAAAAGTCTACCGGATCTCTCATGTGCAATGTTATATAAAATATGCCGAATGCTCCTCACTTGTATTAAAGTTTTTTATGAGCCAGAGCAAGCAGGTGCCCCTTGGTTGTCATTCCTGAAGGGCAATAAAGATTATGCTATGATCTCAGTGGTCAACCTGCCGAAGAAGACCTCTATGGATTCAACGCCTGGTGTATGTTCTTACCATCACATAATATGTTGACGTTCGAGGAAGTGTTATACACGGGATTCTTCACTTGGAAAACGGAGATATTTGCACCAATGATCAGCAACCTCACATCTAGGTTTGTAGGCTACTCAATGGTGGAACTAAAGAACAGAGTAACCATGCAGTCTCTGCAAGTGCCAGATAAAGAAAGGAAAAACTCAAATACCAAAAGGCACTAAATGCGCTTAAAAATTGCCTTGCCAACCGCCAGCCCGAAGAATATTTCATTCCATAAAGCTGTGTCAAGGGACGACACAAGCGAGGAGGGGAGGAATGTTAGCAGCAAGCTAACACGGATACCGCAGATACCATTTTTCGGAGTTCTCATCATAAAACACTTATTATTTTTGATAAATCGAGAATATTGTAACTCCTATTTTCTCGGATAAACTCTACAATTAATGATCCGGGGCTACAAGCTTCTAAATTGTATCAACCTGTCATTACCCAGCTCTGTTAGCGCTCCTAGATTATTAGTTTTGACCATTAAAAACCTTGGCTAAGGTATAAAAGCCAATTTTTGTAAGTTATTTTTAAGTTTTGGATAATTAAATACACAGCGTGAGCTAACGGTGCTCGCTCCTCTCCTTCTCGCGCTTCCTACTCCCTCCCCAGTTGTCACATTGCAATCGCGTTTGTTACATTTGCAACCGCAGGTAAGAGCTCTACGCATTGACGTAAGCAGTTCACAGTAATTTGTAGCTTTTGGCGTCATGGACCCGCGGCCTAATTTCATCATAATTAGGAACTTACACTTTCAAATCAAAAACTAAGCATAGGCGGGGTATTGGGGCATCATCGCTAAGCATTTAGATGCATTCTGGGTCAAAAACGACTAGGTCAAAAATCCAGTGCTGTTAATAATCGTGATTTTGGAACTTGATCTAAAGTGGGGTCTGAAACCATCAGCACGTTTGCTTAGGTTTTATAAACATGTCCTAGAAGTTTCATTACGTTTGGATGTCATTTGATGCTATAACGGATGTGATTTGTTTGCCGATGAGCGATTGGATTTTGGTGATTTTCGTCACTTGAGAGTAGCTTGAGTTAGATGCGAGTTGTTAGTTGTTTTTCAAGATATTTACAACCTCTTGTAGCCTCTATGCACTAGTCGAGTCAACTTCATCCCATGGATTGACAATTTAATAGTGGTTCTCGCTAATACTACAATAAGATAGGATGGTGAGGTTAGACATGTGTCCCACATAAACTCAAAGTCCTACAACTCTAGCACCCACTTCATAAATCGCTTTTCTAGCTTCAAATTGTAGTAGGACTTATTTTGCAAAGTTTTTGGTATATATTTTGTTTGGAGCAAAGTTTGTTCATTTCAGTGCTTTTTCATAGTCTAGGGTTTTATTCTAATAATTTTCGTGAAGTTTTAAATTTTGACCCGGGACACCTTTCAAGAGCGAATTTTGAGGATGCTAAGGTCAAAATTTGAAAATGTTTTGTATGTAGGAATTGTAGTCTTCAATACAAGGAGAAATATTTCTTTTTCAATTTTTATCAGATTCCTTCAATTTGATACTCATTTCAGCCTTGTAGATTAAAGAAAAAGTGAAAAAATGTTGTTTTACGCTGTTTTTGTAGAAATTGTCAACTTGCAGCGAAATTTTTGGCCAAACTGAGTAGGATATGGATTTTTCGCATCACACAACTATCAAAGAACACGATCAGATGGAGGAATTTATATGGGATGGCCTTCACAAAATTTTGAACCGTGTGGGAGCTACGGATCGCTAAAAATGGCCGAGAATAAAGAAAGTTTCTAAATTGGCTAACTAGTGTGTGTGGGATGTGTTTTAGCGGTTCTTATGCGTTTGTTTGTAGGACGCCTCTTTTATGATGGCTCCTTGAGATTGTGATTGTCAATGAGAGGGAGAGTGTGATTGAGAGTGAGAGTTAGAGTTCGATTGAGATTGAGAACTGTACACAAGATTGAGAGTAAGATAGCTCGCGGGTGGTTGGGAGGTTTGAAACGAGCTACGCTCCTCTTGTACCCATGAATTTACATCAATCAGATATCTAATCTCCTTTGTCTACTCTATGTACTTGTAATTTCTGTTATTCAGTTTGTTGTGCTCCCGTGTCTTGTCACACAAATGTCGTACCACTTGCAACAACAAATTGTTATCTGTCAACACATAAAACTTGCGCAATATGAGATGAACTTTGAACTTCCTACAAGGAAAGACTAGGTCATCACCCACTGTTCTGCTTCAAAATTGAAAAAAAAATCCATAAAAACTAAGAGCTCAAAGGCAAAAGAACAATCGTCGCATAGATGAACAATAGTAAATGATAAGAAAGGACTAATTATTTACGAAAAAGAATGAGAAACTTGAAGATCAAGGGTAATAGAAATTCCTGATTGGTTTACATGATCATAAAGGTAAGCAAAAGAAATATATAAAAGGAGAGTGGATTCAACAACCTTTGTACACAATGTGTTTTTGATAGATGCTAATATGGCTTCCACTTTCCTTAAACACCTTTAAACCACGCCTACTCTCATATCATCACACCTCTCTTCCCTCCCTTTGAATTGAATAACCATCAAATGTAGATTCTTATCGCTTAATTAGATGCACCCCCGAGGTAGTATAGCTAACAACGACATCGAGTGACTGGAATATATTGTATCTACATTCACGTCTAAATGGTCTCAGTTGGAAAATATTGTGCCTTATTTCAATGTGCCATCGAGCCCTTAAAAGAAATGAACTATATGTATGTGTACATTACCATTGGTATCATCTCAAAATATCCTTGTACACTACCCCTTGATCGTCAACAATTTGTGCTTTTGATAAATTGAAGCTCCATGGAAGTTATGGAGCTTCAATTTGTTCCAAGAGGAGTGCTAGATAAAAATTGATGAGGCATCTTCATAGGCACGCCGAATGCTAGCTTTGTATGCCGTGACACGAGATGGGAGAGAGAAATATATTGATGAACAAGGAATATACAAAGTACGTAGAGTAAATAGGTGAAATAAAGAGTTTTTACGGATACAAGATAATGATTACAGGAAGAGCATAGTTCGTTTCATAACCTCCCAACCACCCCCGAGATATCTCAAATCTCAATCACACTCTCGGGGGTTCACTATGTGTAAAACTACCATATCACGTGCATTAAAGACATGTTTGTAAAACCCCTTATCTGTGAATTTTATTAAGAATATAATGTACCCTTTTCTTTTGAAATCTGTAAGGTTTTTTAAAATTTGAAAAAATAATACCCTTCCGTATATATATTTCTGTAACTTTCAAGAAATTTAAATACCCTTCTGTTGAACTCATATGATAGGTTATATTTTTATTAGGTGACCTCTCCGAGATCACACTCTCACTCTCAATCTCAATCTCAATCATAATCACAATCTCAATCTCAATCACAATCACAATTTCAATCTCAAGCTTGTGCACAATCTCAATCACAATCACATTCTCAATCTCTAGATGGCAGCTACGATCATAATCTAAACCGTAATACGATCACAATCTCAATATCATGACACCTTGCAGAGATCCTGTTTTACACATTGGTTTCTGCACCTTCTACAAAATAGCCAAAAGAACATACTTGTGCAACCAATTCAACATGATAATCAGGGATTTAATATTTACGTAATTACGTCAAATTTTGTGTGATCACAAGGTCTTATTGACACAGCAAACATGATCACACAGAAACCGGTTTAGGGTGACTTGCAAACCCACAAAACTCCCGTCGGGTTAGCAGAAAAGCCCAGCGGGCCCGCCGGGGATAGTGGATAAGCCTGGCAGGCTGTTTGCGTTATATATACCTGGGTCTATTATTGTTGTCGCCTTCTGAGAGAGAGAGAGAGAGAGAGAGAGAGAGAGAGAGAGAGAGAGAGAGAGAGAGAGGGAGAGAGAGCTTGCGCCACCTTTGCAGGTACGTCGAGAGGAGAGAGGAGAGAGGGAGAGAGGGGGTCGTGTGGGAGCGTGCTCTGTCTCGTAGTACGCGGCAACAGTAGAGTACCTGACCACACGATCCGAGTATGTGTTGTGTGTGTGTGTGTGTGTGTGTATACGTTGTGTGGTAGCGTGCCTTTTATCGTAGTGCGTGGCAGTAATAAGGTACCTTACCACACAATGGGAGTGTGTGTGTAAGGTGTTCTCCGGAACAATGCTTATCACGCGGGCATCACCTCGGTGACGCGGGGAAGATGGTGTCCTTGTGGTAAGTATTGGCTTACTGTTTGGGTACTACGTCGATAACGCGGAGAATCTAGAATCCTTATGGTAAGTCAACTTCCCTTCCCCTTCCCCAAGAAACATATGGGCATTGATCGGTAACGTAGCTAAGAGATGTTCATATATAGGCCATTGTTTTTCCTTAGATTCAGGCGGCACTCGGTCGGTAACGCGGCTAATAGAGTGTCATTTGTTAGAAGCATATGTTTTTGGATAAATGTGGCGTTCAGGTCGTTAACCCAGCCGTACGAACGTTGTCTAATTTGTATGTGCATGTGCAGTTAATTTTTTAAGTATTAAGTATATGAAATACTTGGTCGGTAACGCGACTGTGAAGAGTATTTCATATGCAAAATGTATGAATTGTTTGATTTTGTTGTTTTTAACTGTCCATTTGAAATAATATACTAGCTAATCATATTCAAAAGAATATTTTATTCATCAATCATGTCTATTTTAAATGTTCTATTTATATAGAATAGAGCTAGCATCAATCATCACTATTTTAAATGTTCCATTTATATAGAATACTTTATTCATCAATCATAGCTATTTTAAATGTGTCATTTATATAGAATACTTTATTTATCAATCATCGTTATTTTAAATGTTCCATTTATATAAATTACATGTAAAAAAATATTTGCACAAAAATCTAAATACATACAATTTGCATGTTAAATATTCGTTTATATATTTTTAAAGAGCATCAATTATCATCGCTTTTTGATTACTACATTTACATAAATGCTATGTAAAAAAGTGTGTGAACACAATTTGCTAGTCCAATTTGTATACTTTCAATCTTTTAAATGTTTTGAATATTTGAAGTCGGTGTGTGCTTTGTTTGAATTAGTATGTGCGCACAGAGAAAAATATAAGTTACAAAATTCAATATGTGCTGAAATGTTAAAGATAGTTAACATGTATTGTTTAATCTGAATAAAGTTCTTATAAATCATTTGTTTGAACTGCTTTTTACACGTGGAACAGATTGCAATTTTAAGTGAAGATTATATTCAATTTCTATCAATATTTCCATAACATTTGTTAAAGTCTTCAAGTGGTGGTTAAGAGTTTACCTGAGATAGTGTGAGAGTGGTAGTGTCATTTGCAACCATGAATTTGTATTTGATATGCTCTTTTTGTATTGTCCAGTGCAAATATGACACCAGATTCGAAGAAATGTATTATGCGTGCCATTCGTAAAGAATGTATTTTGGCAATCTCATCATGTGTAGCTGACCGCATACAACAGATTAGTGAAAGCGATGTCTACATCAAAGACATCACTAGCGCTATATGGGAGAACACAGAGCGCAGGTTGCGACTTGAAGGCCAATACAAGTTGTTGAGTCCAGCTAGGATACGAGAATTTGACCCCCACCATAAAGTCAGGACAATGTTGGGCAATATGAAAGTATGTTGTAGAGACTTAAAAGAAGACATCCCACCTGCTTGCGACATGTCAAAGTTAGAGCTCTGGGATAGATTGTGTGAAGAACAGAAGGTAAAGATGAAGCGTGTGAAACTGCAGGACCAAGCAGCTCTACCCAACACATTGAAGATGGCACAAGATGCACAAGCAACTTTGGGAGGTTGATCCGATGCCAGAGGCACTGGCACAATCATGTGCACTGCTTAGGATGCAAAGTGCATTCATCTTGTTGGCATCCTCACGAAGCCTTGGTAGAAAGTTTGAGGATTTGAGCTGGCTCCTTCGGTGTGTGCACATTGTACACTATCAAACGCATCTCATTTTTTACAGACTACATTACATATGTGGGAAAATGTTACAAAGGAGGGAGTGAGGCAAAATTTGTTAGCTTTCACATAGAGCACGGAATGCAAACGCTTCACCCCTCCATTGTCAGGTGCATTGTGTTTACTACAGAGTCTCCTTGGATCAGGATATTCCCATACTACAATGGGCGACATGATGTGCCACTTACTGTTCGCTCACGGATTGTTCAGACGACACATGCACAGGCTACAACACGGCTGGAGGTCATTTCCTGTAGCAAACAACCCTGTAAGCGAGATAGCCACAGTACGGATCAAAGCAATGGTCGAGAAGATGCCGGAAATTTTTCATGCCTTAATCGAAAGCGTTGCGGTTGCCCACCAAACTGGTATAGTGCACAGTGACCTGCACCCGTTCAACGTAATGTTGGACTTTACTCGCGTCAATAAACCCCGCGTCGGTATCATTGATTGGGATATGATGCTGAAAACACCTGCTAAGTGCGTGGCAAACAATTATTTGTCTCCAACCGCACAGTCAAACGAAGCAGTTTTGAATGCACAGAGAGCAGGGAACGCCGAGCGACCGTGGATTGCTCCCAAACTATACGATCCACGGTGCGCAGATGCATACTCAAAAGCCAACGACATTTATGAATTGGGCTACCTGTTTGACATGCTGGCAGATTTTTGGAGTGCAGCCAGAAAATTTTATTTTACAGACGATGTTTTTCACCACCTCGACGGAGATGTCATGAGGGCTATTCGAATTAAAGTAGATTGTTGGATGAAGTTAAAAGATCGGGACCAAAGAAGGAATTCTTCTGACGTGTTGATGTTTTTCAAAGAACATTTAAAGACAGACCCTAATCCTGTGCAACATCCACTTGTTGAACTTGCACCATCATTTTATCCGATTTAAACATTTTTATGATATATATGTCTTGTCAAGTGTATTCAAATTTTTATTGAAGTGTATTATCTCGTTTGAAGTGGTTCACCTAATTGAGTCAATTATCTTGCCTTGTGGTTCAAATTTTAAATTTGACATTTAACTGTCAATATTTCAAATTTGCCTTGTGGTTCAATTAGTCGCATTTGAAGCGGTGGTTTTTTGTGGATTCCGTGCAGTGTCCCAATGAGTGAGAATATATATTTGCCAATGATATTGAATATTTTCCACTCTGTTGACTGTAGCTCTAAGAGAAAATGGCCGATCAAGAACAAGATATTGGCACCCAATCACTGCCTGATAATCAACAACAAGCGGCTGTTAATGCATTTCAGCGTATAAAGTCTGTGGCACACGGCATGTCGGTACAACAAGCGACGCGTACTGCTCGCCGACTCTCAAAGTGGATAAATCCAAACCATATGCAGTGGAAAGAGATCAGTAAAGAAGTGACAAAGGACATGATCAAGACAATATGGCCATGTGAGGATGCAAAGATTAAGAAAGGAAGGTGGAAGGTTTAGAAGTGCACGCATGATGGTATCAAAGATAACGTTGAGAGGATTTATTTGGAGGTTTATGGCCATCCCCTGCACAATGCATATTGTGCGCTATATTTTGCCAAAATGTTATATGTTCACTTTGTGCAACAGCGACCAATAGACTTCTCGTCAAAGGAGACAACTGTTGCCACTCATGATTTAAGGGAGAGTTGTGTCACTTTCACCCGAGATAAGCTGGCATTGATAGTGGAAGGCACCGACCTACAATTAAAGAAAGAGAAGGATTTTTACAGGACACAGTCGGCAAAGAAAGATGTAGAAATAACACGTCTTTCTATAGCCACCCAGACACTGCAACTCTCACAAGCCCGGATGGAGAAAAACATTCACCGCTTAAGTTAGGACGTTCAAACCCTAACACAGCGAGTGAATCCAACACCTATACAAGGGACACACATCAGCCACCTTGTCTTGCATCCGGAGTTGGTCCCCTCGTCTACTTCAGATGCATCCTCATCTTCCCAATGTCCAGTTTGCTACAAGAATTTTGATGGATGGAGTGGGTACTATACATTGACATGTGGTCACTATTATCATTTAGTTTGTCTTATTCGTTTGATGCAAAACAATAGTCGATGCGCAATATGTTCACAAGATATGCCACAAGGAATGTATATTATATTGTTTGGCATGGAAAACGAATATAAATTCAAGCAAGCACGCCCAGATACCCCTAGCACAATTAGAAATCTGTTTGATGAGCAAGATGCTGCTTCAGGGCAACACAATTGAGATCGACAAACTATGTAATATCGCGACAAACTATGTACTATCGAGAATATGAAGCATTGTAATTACTCAACACACATTTGAATACAAGGTCTTTAACAATGGTTTTTCATTCTAATCTCAAGCTATATTGAATCAGTTGAGTTGCTATTTGGTTCTAAGTCTGAGTGTTGTGGTTCTCCTTGTAATTCAACCTCCACATCTATTATCAAATTCTCTTCTATTTCGTCTACAGTGCATTGAGATACACCAACATTGAAATCTTAATCATTTTCATTTTGACAATCATACAACCAGGTTGGCATTTCCTCCTTGTAGCCAACACTTTCGATGTGATTCAGTATCTTTTTATTGCAATACATATACACTAATTTCTATGCTCTGTTTGCTAATAGTCTATTGCGAATAGTGCTATGAACAAACTTGTACATACTCCAGTTTCTCTTTGAACTTGAATTTGTTGCACATTGTGCGACTACTTTCATTGCAAGAGGACGTAAGGTAGAGCAATGCTCTCCACTATTCATCATCCACCACTTCCATGCAGGTTGCTCTTTTGTCATTACCTGTATAAAATCATTTGCAAAAGGACCTTCTTTTAATCTAAATGCACTCATTTCTTTGATGCAATCAATTTGGACCTAAACGTTGGAGTAGAACATGTTGACCACGTGATAGAAATCGCCTACCACCTCTGTATTGGACATCAGATCTAATGTCACAGGAACGGAATAATAGAGATAGACAACAGAAGGTAGAGAAAGAGATCTTTGTATTGATGAATCTTTGCAGACTTTTGATACAACAAAGGAGCAATTGAATATGGGCGCACTCCGTTGTATGAAGCTCGAACCTCCCGACCACCCCCGAGCTTCAATCCGCTTGCATGTAGCGTCTCACTCTCACTCGTACTTGCACTTGCACTTGTAGAAGAAGAGATATGTGAATGATCCCCAAACGCACCACCCTTCGTTCTTTTCCTCGAAAAGCATGCGACTACTCAAAATAGTCGCTTTTTAGGCATTCGGTCAACTCGATTTTCGCACCAAGTTACCTGCGAGAATAAGTAAGAACGTGATCGCTAAGTGATCCATAAAGGTTAGATTTTTATCATGACACTTTGCACAAATCTTGTTTCTAACCCTGATTCTGCATCGACTACAAAATAGCCAAAAGAACATACTCGTGCAACCAATTCAACATGATAATCAAAGTAAAAAAACATAATTATATACCTTCATAATCTCAATTGCAATAGTCCACCATGAAGAAACAAATCCACTTCTTGGTTGATAGTCGGGAGAGTTGTATGATGTTGTATGTCTGTCTGTCCCTGTGTATACTACCCTACTGCTACCTTCTGTTTGTTTTCATCATAACTTTTACAAACGAGCTCAGAACAAAGCAATCCAGGTACTCAAAACGACGGGAATAGGTATGGTCTACAAGGCTACGCAGACAAAATTGCGAAAAATGTATTTTTTTGGTTGAAGACACTACTTTTTCAACTTATTTTAAGCCTACCCATGCATTTTAAGCTAAAACACATAAATATAAAATATTAATATTAATAAAAATATCAATTTTATTGTTCATAAACAGACTATCTAATTATTCATTAATCTGTATCAAATACGTCTTTAGTGTATTATTTAAAAAAAGAATATATTTTCTCTCTTAATATCTCAAACTCATTCATATAAGCTCTATTTAATAGACTATTCAACAATCTTTCAAATCGTGCTTAACGAAAGATATGCCCTACTACATTCTTTTCGACTTTAAGAACTTCAAAAATTAGTCCTATTACATCTAAATTCCAATACTCTGGATCAAGCATGTAAGCCACGCTATGGAGTGGACTATGAGCACTCTTCCACCTTGCATGAAAATACTTAGCCAAAATTTCCCGTTGTTTGCCAGAGAATGGTAATTGCCACTCCTTATCTACTACAGACTCCTTTGGCTCTTCAAGATTTTCAAGACTCTGTTCAATGTTGGACTGACCACCATGTCATCCACACTTTGCCCAAGCTTGGCGCCCTTTGCTCAAGATTGCGGATCGCAAACATAACGGGCATCATTACATGGTATGCATCCATTACACTCCACCAAGAAACCTTGTTTACATTGCCACATACACATGTAATTTCATCCTTCACTATTTCTTTCTGCTCAAGCTGCTATTCATCAAAGGACGCGCAACTGAATGTGTCAATCATAGCACATTTATTACGGAGAAGGGATTCCAAGGTATAAAAGTGTGTGCAAAACCGAGTTTCAGCAGGAAGTTTCAGCATCACTGACATGCGCATCCTATACAAATCGAGCACTCTCTATCATTTCAAGATAAATTTAACAACGTGATGTGCTATATCAATTATTTTGGTGAACCATGTGGTTTCTTCGCTAGTGTACCAATCTTTCAGCACCAAGTTCAAGCTGTGCGTATTACAACCATTGGCAAAAATATGTGGAAAGCACTTCTTTATTAATTTACTGGCGTTTTTACAATTCTTTGCGTTGTCCATCACAACTTGAACAACACGTTCAGCACTATTTCTTTAATTACATCAATGAAGACCTCAAAAATGTATTTGCCACTTTTAATTGCACCAGAACTATCAATCGCCTTTATAAACGTTTCTCGCCTTGGACAAACCTGCATTACATTGATCAACGGTCTTCTCTGAACGTTTGACCAGCCATCACTCACAATTGTACACCCTGAAAGTGAAATATTCCGAAGCATTATTTTGCCAACACGCTCTTTGACTTCGATGTAACATCTGTCCAAGAAAACATTTCTTATCGTGTGATAAGAAGGAGCTGAAAATCCTTGACCAAACTCACCGATTTTCTTCCAAGCAGCCTTCCAATGACTGCTGTCTACCATGACCAAAGCACTTCCAGTGAAGAATATTTCTTTGGAGAGTGCTATTTGTGCTTCTTCTAGAGACTGCACTCAAAAGCTTTGATGTAATGATTTTTGACGCTTTTGACAAAGTCCACCTTCAGTGGGACATTTAAAAGGAATATTGCCTGGAATTTCCTCTCCTTGCGCAGGTTGCTCTCCAAGGTTAGTTGGCGTCACTACAGGATCTGTGGAGTTAATATTTGGCTCTGGGAACTCTTGATTCGAAGGCACAGAGCTATATATCTGTCATTTCTTGCCACCCTTTTTGGCGAGCTCTTCTCTCAAACGTTTTGCAACTGCAGGTGCCTGAGAATGTTCACATTTTCTACAATTGTTTTTAGCGCTACCCAGGAAATTATCCCTAATACATGGTGCACCGCCAGATTTTGTTGTGTGACAAAATTTACATTGCCACTCCATATATCGGCCGCATATGTTGTGAGCATAATCCCACTCTTTGCCAGGAGCTTTTTTATTCTTTGGCTTCTTTGTACCACTTGTGCCCACATTTTACTCCATTGCTTTTAAATTAAAACTGAAGAGAAAAGAACAAGATGTTACAAACTGAAAACAATTTTTTTATTTTTAATATACATTATAATTTAAAAACCATTCAATATGAATGTAACCATGATGCACAATATGAGATTTTCAATGCACGCTAGTCAATCCACATATCGATCACCTATATTGTGAGCAACCATACACATTGCAATGTAATCTATACATGGTGTAATAACCATAACAATGCTGTGAATCTCTCTATGCAATTATTATTATAATGATTATTTATATGTCCACTTTGATTTGCAAACAATAAGAAACATCTAATTTCATTTGCTACAAAAACAAATGAAAGCAATAAAATATATAATTGGTCATTTCATGCACTAATATAATCTATCGTAATAAATAATGCAATCTCTGTATAAACCAATGCATGAACTAACGCAAATAAATCTTCAATATAATCACCCAATTGGGGACTACTTGAACCCAGTGAAGGATTGTAGCCCACCCATGAAACCAATTCAATATATAAAAGCTATTTTCACCGAATCAAGGATTATAGCTCTAAATCAACTCAAATATAAGACTTCAAGGATCTTTATATGCCTGGTACACTAGTAGAGGACATCCGACCCTTGACTATCGACTAAACATTTACATATGCTCATCTTCCAAAACCAATTACAGCCCTCATTTGGACCAATGGCTTCTTTGCAATGAGCATGATTCCCCAAGTTTTCAGTTGTTTTGGTTTCGTACCTTTATGTCTGTAAACGAATTAAATTTTTTTAGAAGTGGTTACCGAATTAAGAATCACGTCCGGCCAAAAAAAGGACCTGTGACTCTGTAACCTTAGGTCAAATCACAAGGAGATGACAATACCTGGCACTCGGATACACTCCCCAAGGATTTGCCTAGCTAAAAGACCGGGGTTAGGAAACTATTTACTATATATAATTACGCCCGCCGGGCTTTTTCGTTTTCTCGGTGGGCCCGCCGGGAAAACGAAAAAGCCCGGCGGTTCCCGCAGGGAAATTGTGAAAGCCCGGAGGGCTTACCGGCTCTATAGGTTTTTACAGGTCATCATCAAAGCCACGTTAACAATTAACCTGATCATGTGATTTTTTTCTGTAAATATGATAGTTATTTACGTAATCACCCGATCGTGATTACGTTAATGAAATCCCTGACGATAATCAACAAATATTATTTTGTATCATCATAAAAGAGTATAGTAACTTCTTGATTGGATCAAACAAAAGAGATGTTATGTATGTCTATATGTAAGCTAATCTGTTGTTGCTTGTAGGCTAGCTTGCTGCTGCTGACAATTTGTTTATGCCATAACTTTGTCATAGAAACTCAGAATATCAACTTCTAGGAACTCAAAACGATGAAAATAGGTTTGATCTGCAAGGCATCACAAACAAAATTGCAAAAAAACTATTCTTTTGGTTAAAAATGCTACTTTTAGGTCGAGACTCATAAAACCTCTAGTTTTGGGTCTCCACTAATTTTTCAACTTATTTAAATCTTATCCATGTATTTTAAGCTAAAACACATGAAAGTAAAACATTGATATTGATGAAAACAACAATTTTGATTACGTGTTTAATTTACAATCTACAGCCAAATGATCTTTTATTCAATAATTATTACTAAATACATCTTTAATGTATTGTGAAGAGAATATATTTTGTCCCTTGATATCTTGAACTCATTTGTGTAGGACTAATACTCTCTATCTCATAAACTATTTAACAATCTTTTAAACCATATTTAACAAAAGATCTAACCTATTGCATTCTTTCTAACTTGAAGAACTTGGAAAATTAGTCCTCTTACATTCTCCCCTTGTCAAAACTAACTTTGTCCTCAGAGTTGGAAGGAGGGGGAATACCTGATAGGTAATCAAGAAAAACATCTTTGAACTTATCAAGAAGTTTTTTCACATACTCTTGTTTTTTTCCCGTTTCCTATTTCAGGTTTATCTTTTACTCGTTTTTGAAAGTTATTAAACTCTCACACTCTTGTCTAAGTCACCTTATGAATTTCATGGCCAAAGCTAGGTTTAAAATCTCTTCTTTTCCTATAAAGAGTGTGACTATTCCCATTACAAGATTCAGGAAATTTCTTTACAATCAATAAAATCCCTGCCAATAATCGTATCATTCACATCCATCTATGACATAACAATTACCATTATGATTTTGACTATTCAAGAAAATAGACAAATTTTTAGTTAGTCATTTCATGAAACTTTATTACCACTAGTTAAATCCACAAGTCTTTTGATTTCTCAGTTTAATTTCTGAGTCAATTCAAAGGACAATAAGTAATATGTACTACCCGAATCAATTAAGAAATTCAGTTTCAGGTTTTTTATTTTACGCATAAATTTGATCACAAAATATTTTAAATGACGAACCAAAGGCATAAATCATCACAAAGAAGGGCTAGATGACTTACCTTTATCATCCGCATCGTCAATAGCCTCCAATTGAGCCATCTTGGTACATATTGCCTTATCGATCACTTTGCTCAAGCATTCAAAAGTCTAATGGTCTTGCTCTCTATATTGAAAGCATAATCCAAATCTTCGGGTTCTTAAATCCATGCTTCCAAATCTTTGCATGTCTTTCGGATGCCATCAAACTCATTGAGCTTAGCCTTCTTGAAGAATTATTTGACTGCCGCTTCACCCGCAATGTAGTCATCGGTTCTTTTTTGCTTCTTCTCCTTTGATCATTTATGTCCACTTTTATCTTCTTTTGTCAATCGTTTCTTGTATTTTTTTCATCGATGTCATAGAATCAAAACCGCTCTGATATCACTTGTGACGCGACACGAAAGAGAAAAATAGATTGATGAACAAGGAATATACAGAGTACGCAGAGTAAATATATGAAATAAAGAGTTTGTATGGATACAAGATAATGATTACAGCAAGATCATAGCTCGTTTCATAACCTTGTGATCGCCTCTGAGCTATCTCAATCTCAATCTCAATTGCAATCTCAACCTCAATCTTGTGTGCAATCTCAATCTCAATCTCAATATTGTGAGAGAGTATCTCCATGGATTTTGTAGAAGGACTACCTATTAAAAATCTTGGCCATGATGCCATTTGGGTAATTGTACACCATCTCACAAAGGTGGGTCGACTCATTCCCACTAAGACTACGGTTAACACTGCGTAAATATATGAAATAAAGAGTTTGTATGGATACAAGATAATGATTACAGGAAGAGCATAGCTCGTTTCATAACCTTGTGACCACCTCTGAGCTATCTCAATCTCAATCTCAATTGCAATCTCAACCTCAATCTTGTGTACAATCTCAATCTCAATCACAACCACACTCTTAATCTCAATCACACTCTCAATCTCAATCACAATCACACTCGTACAACCAATTCAACATGATAATCAAATTAGAAAATATAATTTTGTATCATCATAAAAGAGTATAATCACTTCTTGATTGGTTCAAACAAAAGAGATGTTACCTATGCATATCTGTGTGTAAGCTAATATCTTGCTGCTTGTTGGTTACCCTGCTATTGCTGGCTATTTTTTTATTCTATTAATTTCTCATACAAAATTAGAATATCAACTTCCAGGTACTCTAAACGACGGGAATAAGTTTCATCTACATGGTCTCACAGACAAAATTGTGAAAAACCTCTTCTTTTGGCTAAAACTGCAACTTTTAGGTCGCGACTCATAAGACCTCTATTTTTGGGTCTCCACAACTTTTTCAACTTATTTTAATCTTATCTATGTATTTTAAGCTAAAACACATGAAAACAAAATGTTGAGATTGTGAAAACAACAATTTTGACTTGGAGGTGGTTTTATTTGATGTTAAATTTATGGTCAATTTTCATGTTATGCATGCAGGTATTGGTGCTTTCCCTCTCATCCTTGGAAGACCATGGTTACAAGAAACCAAAGCTATACAGGATTGGGGACATGGTACCATCACTCTCTACAATAAAAGGGGTGATAAGAAGAGGTTTGACATGGCTATAAATTAATATTTGAATACTTTTTCTAATGATCAAAGTGGTGAAGAAGAGTACTCAAGTAAGGAAGAAGACAATGGGGATGATGGCAGTGAGGTGGAAGATAGCAACGATAGTGATCTAGATGTTTCCTCCTTGTTTCTAGAAAAAGAGCATGATGAGAAACAAAAATTTATTTTCCTGATGGAAAATGAGGACATATCTTGTCCTTATGAGAAAATTGTATATCTAATGCAACCCAAAGTTCAACCTAATGTCAAACTAGATCTTATACAAGGTATGTTGTCTCCCGACTTGACTAGTCATGAGAAGGGTGAGTACCTACATATGGTACAAAAATTTTCCCATTTATTCATCACTTATTATGAGGAAATTATAGGCTTCAAAGGCAAGGAGATCCACAATCCAATTACCAAAATCTAAGGAGAATGGGACATGTACAACTTAATGCTTTAAAGAAAGAAGTAGACAAGCTTCTCAAAGTAGGTTTCATATGTCCTATGAATACCGAAGAATGGGTGAGTCTTGTTGTTGTCACACCCAAGAAGGATGGAAAGTGGAGGATATGTGTTGATTTTAAGCCTCTAAATGCAGCTATGAAGAGGGATCCATGCCCTCTTCCTTTCATGGATGAAATACTTGATTCTATTTACAGGGTGTGAGAGGTAGAGTGTATGTGATGGATTCTCTGGATATTTTCAGTTCACCTTGTCTTTATAAGATCAAAAGAAAACCACATTTATCACACCATGGGAATTCTTTTGTTATTGTATGCTTACTTTTGGTCTTATGAGTGGTTGTGCATGGTACCAAAAGTGCATCAATAAGGTGTTCTCTCCCTTTCTTGGCAAGTTTGTGAAGGATCTTATTGATGACTTTTGTGTTTATAGCTCTAAAAAGGATCATTGTGAAAATCTTTTGATGGCATTGAAAAAAGATGATGAAAGTGGAGTTCAACTCAACCCAAAGAAGTGTCATCTTGCTTAACCAAGAGTGAAGTTTTTGGGGCATATGATCTCGGAGAATTGGTTTGAAGCGGATCCTGACAAAGTGAAGGCTTTGGTGCTCGTCCTGTCACCTAAGGATACAAAGAAACTTGATACTTTTATTCAAAAGTTGAAGTACATGTCAATGTTTATTCCTTTGTCCTCTCAACTTCTTTATCCTCTACAACAAGTAGCAAGGTTGGATTCTCTACAGTCAGCAAATGAATGTGAAGAGGTTTTCAAGGTATCGAAGACATTCTTGCTTCTCTTCCTACCAAGAAAGATCCTAATTGGGATAAGGATTTTTATGTGAATCTATCAATAGGTGAGTATGCTACTGGAGCTATTCTTCTTCAACAAGGTAACGACTCCCACTACATGAAGCCTATCTATTGTGCTAGTAGGGTGAAGCTTGAGGTGGAAAGAGGCTATATTGAGGTGGAGCTCATTATGGTGTGTGTTTAGGCACTACCTTCTCCCTAAACCACTCACATTCCTCACTAGCTACACTTTTCTACCTCAATCGGTGAATAACCCTACTTTGTGAAGGAGGCTCATGAAGTGGATTGTGGAGCTAGAGGAATTCCAACTCTCTTTTCTTGTTGAGGAGAGTACAAGGGCTACATTGGCTGATTGTCTTACTTTTATAAGGAAAGCCCTCTTCTTCTTAAGGAGGACGCGGTGAAGAAGCAACACATGGAAGCTCATGACATATACAATGATTACAAACGAGTAGTCCATCTGGAGCCCAAAACCAAGCACCAAGTAATCCATTACGGTTTCCGTATTCAAATCGGCATTGACGACCATGTCCCACACTTTGTCTTGCTTGCACACATGCACTTCAACCTGCTCCATATCAATGATGTCCAAATTGAGCTCTTTCCATTCACCTCACATCTGCTTCCACTATTAATAGGGGAATATAATGAAGATTTGTTAATTTTCAATGTGGTATCATATGATCCTTTCCTTTGTCAGAACCATGCACTTTATGGTATCCCTATTGTGTTGAACAATCTTTGAGTCCCAAGCAGATGGAAGGAAGGCATTCATTGTTGTTCCACCCTTAGCAAGCCACGTGGTAGGCATGCGATGAACATCGTCTACCTTGAACAAGAAAACAAAAAGATATAGAGGCACAAAAGATGTTAGTGTTGCTTGATGTGACCCATACGTGCACTTTATTGCATTGAAAATTTTGTTTTCAATTCGTCACTTGGTTAATACAATAGTGTTACTATTAGTTGTTGGCCAATCACCATCCATCAAATTTGGTGGACCAAGTGTACAAAAGAGAGAGAGACGCAGCAAGAGACACACCATGTACGCTCCCAAAGACTGATTCATATTGAGGAAAAGATACAAATATATTGGTGAGACCAAGTTGAGTAGAGTGAGCCATATATCCAACACCCCCACTCAAAAAAAAGTATCTAGCTTTGGATGAAAAAACCTTGTGGAGTTCAAGTGTCATAGGAACCGAATAATAGAGATAGACAGCAAAACAGAGGAAAAAAACTTTGTATTGATAGTGTTTGATACAACAGAGGAGCAAAATATATGGGCGCACTCCATTGTACGAAGCTTGAACCTCCCGACCACCCCTGAGCTTCAATTCGCTTGCATGCAGTGCCTCACTCGCACTCGCACTTGCACTCGCAGAAGAGAGATCGGTGAATCCTCCCAAAACGCACCACCCGTTTTCTATTCTGATTTTTCCTCCAAAAGCCTGCGACCTCTCAAAATAGCCGCTTTTCTATTTTTGGCGTTCGGTCGACTCGACTTGCGCGCCAATATACCTGCGACAACAAGGTAAAAACGTGATCGCGAAGCGTTCCGTAGAGGTAAGATTTTTGTTTTTTGTTTTTTTTTTTTAATTTTTTGAAGTCCACAAATTTTTCAGTTGTCTTCAACTGAACATAACTCCCAAACGGAGCCAAAACAGCCCAAGTCCGTCTCACACAATCTTGTTTCCCTTGCTGCGCTCTTCGACGACTATGTGATAAAAAATTTCCATAGCCTGCTCTGATTTTCTGAAAATCAACCTGCAAAACAACATTTTCTACAAAAACGATGCAAAAATAGCAAATCCAACTTTTTTCTTAATCTTTGGCCCTCAACGAGCATCAAAACATAAAAATCTCTAAAGACTCAAAGAACCAAAGTTGTTCCTTATAACGCAGGCTTCAATTGCTTCATACATCACTTTTTCAAAATCCCACGTTAACACCTTCAAAAATGCCCCAGAAAGTGCCTTCCGGATCAACTAATTTTATTGGACGAAAACAATCCACACATCCTTTTACATAGTGGACTAACTTTAAAACGACCAAAACTTCCTAGAAAACAAAATTTATTACTAAAACACCTTAAAATAAAGTCTTGTTACAACTCACATGAAATACAAGATGCACTTTAACATGAGGAGGCAATTCCAATTTGTAGGCTAATGAACCAATGCGCTTCAAAATTTTAAACGGCCCAGCAAATCGTGGAGACAATCCTCTATCCTTTTCAAGAATGAAATGAGACTTCTCAAGAATAACCTTAAAAAAAACCATATCACCAGTTTCAAACTCCACAACACGATGTTTCTTGTTATAATACAATTTATGTCTCTTTTTAGCTTCTCTAATATTCCCCCTGATTTTGGCCAGCTCGCTATCCATTTTCTCAAGCATCTCACGTGAAAGTTCTACCTTATTACTCGAGTTAAAAAAATTAATAGGTGTGGGACAATTATGGCCATACATTGCCTCAAACGGAGTCATCCTAATAGATCAATGATATGAACTGTTATATGCAGATTCAACCAAAGGTACATATTCATTCCAATTAGATTGGTTTTCATTGACATAAATTCGTAACATATCTTCTAAAATACGATTCACTCTCTCCATTTTCCCATCTGTTTGAGGATGAAAAGCAGTAGACATGCGTAACTGGGTACCTATAGAGTCAAAAGTCGCTCTCTAAAAATGAGAAGTCACTACAAGAGGTTGTGTGCTCTTGTGACGCTGTTAGCGACGGAAATACACTGGGTTTTTATAACCCCCGGCGTTGCTAAAACTGTCGCTAATAGCGTCGCTACGAGAGCGTCACTATAGGCGTCGCTATAAGCGTCGCTATATAGAGACGCGTATAGCGACGCTCATAGCGACGCTCATAGCGACGGTTATAGCGACGTTTACACAGAAGTCTATAGCGACGCTCCAGAGCCATAAATAGCGACGGTTATAGCGACGCCCGAGAGAAATTTTTTTTGGTGACACGGCATTGAATGCCCTGCCACCCATCAACCATATTGTACTTGATTCACTTTTTTAAAAAAGTGCAAGGGTAGATAATAGACCCAAAATAGTCACCCACAAGACTCATTGTTTGCAAAATTGACAAGCGTAAAATTGACAATTATACACATCATAGGCAAAATGAATTGATTGGCAAATGTAATAATGACAATTGTACAACATCACAGGCATAAAGCATTGATTGGCAAAATGAAATGCGGTGACAAATGTAATAATATACATGGTTCAAAAAGATGTATAAAATCCGTCTCATGATACATAAGTTATGAGAAACCCTAAACTAATGCTATCTAGCTACGGCTAAACTGACGTCGTCTGGTCAGACGTCTCATCGCGTCCAAGCTGCATATCTGTCGGATTCTGCGAAAAAAGACAATAAGACAGCTTTCAGTAAGTATAAACATATAACGACATTTATAAAACAATACAAAAAATAGAAAAGAGTAAACCCTAATACTAACCATGCCGCAACGAGAACTGAGAATGTCCATCAGGGAGTTTAAGCCCTTCCTGCCTGCGTACTTGCGCTCGTACGGTGTGGGATCACGTCCTGTCATCGACCACTATCAAAACATACAAAGATTTCATTATGTTAGAATTAAAAAACTCATAAACCCTAAACTATCGAACATAAGGAGCAATGCAAAAACACTTACAAAATTGGCCTCAAATGATGCCCATCCACCGCTCCCCAAGTGGTGCGAGCTCCGTGCCTCTACTCGCGCTCTGGCTGCATCCTTTTGTTGGTTCCACTTGTCGGGATTCTCGCGCGCTGCTTTCTTCGCATTCTTCCAATCTTCTTTGGCCAGCCAATCTGGCCTGTTCCACCCATCCTTGATTGCTTTTTGCACTTCGAAACGCTTGTGTTTGCAGTATTCGTGCGTTCAAATCTTCATCAGGTCTTCATCGAAGCACTGATCCCGTGTTGGAACGGGAAACTCATCATGAAGTATGCTGATGACTCTGTTTTTTAAATCACTTGGTACTTCACTCCATTTGTTTAGTATGTAGTGTCTAAACAGCTGAGAGCAAAGACCACGCATGCGCGAGATCACCTTCTTGCCGTCATCATCCATGATGATGTCGCCGCTAAAGTCGACGGAGTAAGGCAAGCCCTCTGGTCGGTGACGCGTGAACCTGGGGGTCCCGACAGGGGTCTCTAGCGGTGTGTCGATGGGGGTACGGACGTCAGGTGTCTCCACCGGCGTCAGGACCCCGAAGCGAGGAGTGTCGAGTGGGGTGGCCCCTGGCGGAGTAGGTAGAGGTGTGTAGCTGCTAGGAACAGTCAGCCGTGCAAAACCTGGCGTAGATGGCGATGCTGTGGTTGGTGTGGGGGCTGGCAAAGAAGGGCAGGGTAAAGATCCTCATCGAACACGAGGCGGTGTGGAGGCATCGGTGCCGGAATCCCCACAACAATCGCCACCGCCACCACTAGAGCGCCGGTGTCTAGACGAGTGTGAAGCTCGTCTCGTCGACGCCGAAGCTTCGGAGCGTGCCGAATGCTCCGAAATAGAGAGAGATGTGGATGGAGTAGGAACGTGCGATGATGCGCCAGAGCGATGACGCTCCACGTACCACTGTCTCTGCTGCGGTGACAAAGAAGAAAGAAACTCCTCATCATCCATACCTGCATTAAACACACGAATATTTAAACTTAATATTGAATGAATAGAGTAGACAATGACGCAAAGACCATTAAATACAATGACGTAATGACGCATATAAATACAATGACGCAATGAATTGAGTGATAGAAGAGGCAAGTGGAAAACTCAGAATTTTCAATCAAAAGATGTGAGCGCCATGGAAGGTACTTAGAGAGCCAGAGCTTTTACAACCCGGAGCAAAATTGTTCAAATACAATATTTGTGGCTTTAAGAGATCTCTCTCTCATCCTCGCATAACTCAGCATAACTTCCTATATCTATATAGAGCTCTCTGTTTAAACACATATCCTCTATTTCATTTTGTAGCTCCTCTGCATGCACCCCATATAGAGTAGTAGCATCTTGATGCTCGTCTGGCACCACCGCAGCGGCTTCTGATTGAGCATCTTCTCTGATCTCCTCCATTGATGCCGTTGTGATTGGCACATGGTAGCCTTCATACGTCCTTGCACTACAAGGGGCTACCTCTATGATGTACCACCAGTTTGATGTAGACTTTGTAGGATGAAATATTACTTGCCAAAGCCACATAACTTACATGAGAGCTTTCAAGCACATAACTTGTAAAAGGGGGATGTTAACTATTTACATACTTAGTTGTTCACAATGCTCTGGTAGTACAAAAGTGACTCTTAGGTCAGTCCATTTCTTAGTAGAATCCACCTCAAGAAAACCAGACTCTCCTCTACGCACAGTAGCGTTGCGACCCTCCATGATTATTTTAAACCATTGCACGTCGAACAAGTCGACAAAAAATCCTCTATAATCAATCCTCAAAATCTCTTGCAGCGTGCCGAAGTAAGTGAGTTCCGCCACCAGAGGATCTGCATCAGAGGAACGTCGTCGACTAGACTGTTCAAATTTTGCCATGATTCCACAATCTTGAGTAAAACGCTTTTTTTCGATTCGTTCCACCCTAAAATGTGGACCTTTACACCATGATCCTGTGTATGACTTATACTACAACGAACAAAGATTATGAGTGTCCGTTCAAACTTTTAGAAATAAAGTCACTAGCATGTCGTACATTGCAAACTTACCTTGGTCGTGCAACCCCGAGAGTACTCCCACTCTTCCTCAATCACTTCGTCACCGCATTGTTGTGCGCTTTTCAATTGGTTGTGCAACCATCTTAAGCTCATGAAGGTTGGTAGGCTCTCCAGAACCGTCGGATAGTGCATCGGTGGTCGTCTTCCCCGTCTCCACTCGATTCGTGCCCTTTGTCACTCTTGCTTTGCATCCTCATATTGTGAAATCCACTTTTGCATCACTGGATTGTGAAGCATGCAAAATCGGTTGATATTAGCCTCTAGATCTTCCCTCATCTTCTTCTCAACACCGAGATTGCACATGACAATCCCAGATATGCGCTCATCATCTATGGTTCGCCATAGCGTGTCCCAGGCTTTATCAAATCCGTCTAGCCACTCTCCAATGTACACTAGGGACTCTGATACCAACCAACCGTCTGCCATGCTACCCTCCGGACGTGCCTTTTGACGCACATATCCCTTAAGCGTTTTCATGAAACGTTCTAAGAAGAACATCCATCTGGAATGAACTGTGCCAGCTATTTCCACCTCATCAACTATGTGAACAAGAAGATGCACCTGAATGGTTAGCATGGTAGTAGGAAAATGTTTCTCAAACATGCACACAAGCTCCTCAGCATTTAGTTTGGCGAATGGTATGGAGTCTACGTTGATCTCCTTTTGTGAGATCCATTGCACCAGCTTTGCAAGTTTGTAGATTGTGTTACGGATGTCGAGAGACAAACATCCCTCAATGGCAACCGGTAAAATAAACTGTAAAGTATGTGCATCAATGATATTAAAGTCCACATTTTATGCAATGATATTAAAGTCCACTATGAACGTACCTGACACATTTTATGCCAATCGTGTGACTTCAAACCGGTAAGCTTTCCTTCTTTAGTAAAACACGTTCGGAGCGAGTGCATTACGCCAGTGGGGGTCCGCAAAGATCGAATGGTCTCTTTTACTTTGCGTTCTTGGGCTTCTGTGAAAATCCATGGTGCTTTAGGGAGTTTTATCGATCCATCAGACACTGTTTGCGGCCAATATTGCTCCATACGATCCACATTTCTAAGGTCAACTCTGGCTCCCAAAGTATCTTTCTTGCCGGTCAGATGGTCCCATAGTAGATTACCCACATTCTTGAATATGTGCATTGGATCGAGCAAGTGATTGATCATGAGTCGGGGCCAGTATGGTAACTCATACCATAGAGATAGTCTCTTCATCCCTGGAGGCAATCCGTCATCACACATCTCCTTCAGCTCTAACCATGCTTGTGCAGACATCCTTGGTGGCTCTCTTTCCAAAAAGCCGCCGCGTAATACATGATTCTCTGGAAGATACGCTTGATGACCTTCGTAGATTTCCTTCTTCAGTGAGGGCGCCCTACGTGCATTCAGTCTAGGTCCACATGTGACACATGCTCTGTATCCGCTTGTTTGAAGCCCTGCATGTATACACATGATAATAGATCAACTATGGGAAAAAACAAGATTTACAGTGTCTGAGTGAGGAGTGTCAATAGATCACCTGAGCATTCTGTTAGCCCGGGATAGTCATGCATGGTCCACATTAGAATGCCTCTGATCAAAGCATTCTGTCATCCTATGTGTCGGCTCATATCCACCACCTCTATGCCAATCCACAATTGTTGTAGCTCTTCCAATAGTGGACGAAGATACACATCCACATTCCCCACTTTATATCGCCCTGGCACAATCAAGCTTAGCCATAGGTGCCCCTTCTTCGTAGTCAACCATGGGGGAATGTTGTAGTTGACGATGACAACGGGCCATACACTGTAAGATGTTGATCTTTGACCAAATGGATTTACGCCATCCATAGCCAGGCCTAAGCGCAAATTTCGAGCTTCCCTGGCAAAATCCGACCATGTTCCATCTATATGTTTCCAGGCTGCGCAATCTGCAGGAATTCGTAGCACACCATCCGAAGATTTATTCTCCTCATGCCATGATGCTAGGGCGGCCATGGACTTACATTCGAAGAAATGCTTGATGCGAGGAAGCAGAGGAAAATGTCGCAAAACCTTTTGTGGAATTTTTTTCCCTTGGAGATCTACTCGATATCTTTTGGAATCACATTTTGGACACTTCTCCATGTCTATGTATTCCCCTTTGAAAAGAATGCAGTCATTAGGACAAGCGTGGATAGAATTGTAATCCATCCCCAAGTTTCGCAAAATCTTTCTTGCTTCATCTCGGGAATCTGGCATCGCATTGTCAGCTGGTAGTATGTGCTCTTTAAGAAATCTACACAACATAAAAATACAATACAGTCGTGTAAAAATCTATCAGATCATTATACATTTAGAGTTTTATTAAAGTAAACTAATTGTAATAGATCACCTGAAAAGCGCTGTGACGCTAGTGTCACTCCATCCAAACTTTGCCTGCATGTTGAGAAGAACTAGGAGTGCTTTCAATCTAGACATACGTGCTCCATTATACAATGGCGTATCGGCTTCACTTTTCATATCATCATAGATAAGCCTTTCTGAATCCATGATCGTCTCGATCATTTCATCAATCTCGGGCTCAAACATTGCCTCGTTGGGAATGTGCTCTGCATGATCATCCCCCGAGCTGTCAGAGGATACATCTTGTGGCCTCACATATGCTGCTTGACCAAAGCGCCTACGAACACGTCTATTGGGTTGCAAGATTGCTGCTTGTTGGCCAACGTCAGAGTCCGATGAGTTATAATTGGCAACAACTCGATCTATAATAGATGGATCAAACTCGCCAAATTCACGAACGTGCTGCAAAGAAACACGTCTTGTCCGTCGCACAGCATGCTTGCATTGATTACAAGGACATAAGACCCTCGTTGAGAGATAGGTTCGGTTGGACGGTCCCACATCCTCGTCACTACTCATAATGAGGATAAAAATCTTATAACCTGGACAACAAATTTAATATTCTATTGGCATTCTTCGTCTTATCTCTCTTTCTCTCTCTCTCTCTCTCTCTCTCTCTCTCTCTCTCTCTCTCTCTCTCTACCTCACATTCTCTAGTCATGTCCAATCCCCGCACACCTCGGTCTAGAGGTGCACGGAGATCAGAACCACCGGGTTATAATCTCGTCTTTATTGGTCAATACCTATACTTGTGGGTACCAGAAATCTACAGACCCACGTCTACATGATACTGCATGTAGTGGACAAAACCCCTTTGCCTCTTCTCTAGCTGTAGCACTTCACAGCATCTTAACATCTTTTCACAGTAGATCTTTTCACTGTTCATCTAACTCTAAACCCTAAACCGTAAGTAATTCTTGCGTGGACTCGATCTAACGTAAATAAGCGTAAATCTAAATAAACGTAAATCTAACTAAAAATAAACCTAAATCTAATTTAACATAAGTCTACATCTAACCTAATCTTTAACGTCTTTTGGGATAGTTTCTTACGACGTTAAAACTCTCTTCTTCTTGTGTGTGTGTGTGTGTGTGTGTGTGTGTGTGTGTGTGTGTGTGTGTAAACCTAAATAAACCTAAGTCTAATTTAATATAACATAAATCTAAATCTAACGTAAATTATGCTATATTAAAAACAAAGAACTAAACTAACAGGGATTATAAGAACCTTAAAACTTATTTTTCACATAACTCGGCAAGAGTTGACATTCTCATCACTAAAGATGTGAGAGTTAACTTCCGGCGGTGACCTCATCTCCATCCACATCTGACGACAGCAATTGGCCCTTTGGATCGTTCTTGCTCTTGTTACTGACTTTGAAGTTGCTATTGAATGACTAGAGGTTGTCTAGATGGTCATTGTCGGGGATGTAGTGACTCTTGCCGCCCTGAAGATCCACCTTCTTCCCTATCTTCTGAAGACAATTCACCAGTACTTTTGGATCGACGGAGCCCACCATGAGTGAAGGCAGCAATACCCTATATTCCATTGAGGGCTTTCTTCACCTACTTCATGCAGGCATCGCAGTCTATGGAGACCTAAATCCAATCTAATATAACGTAAATCTAAATCTAGCGTAAATAAACGTAAATCTAACTAAAAATAAACCTAAATCTAATTTAATTGAACTTAAATAAACCTAAATCTAATTTAATGTAAGTCTACATCTAACCTAATCTTTAACGTGTTTTAGGATAGTTTCCTACGACGTTATAACTCTCTTCTTCTTGTGTGTGTGCGCGTGTGTGGATGTGTGTGCCAATAAAAAGAGATAAATGGTATAACCTTTCTATCACCCATGCCAAGTATGATAGATTGGTTATGCCATTTCCCTCTTGAATAATAGGTCTTGAGTTCAACTCCTCGTCGGCTAGATCTTTAGGTCTTTTAATTTTAATTAGTTTTCTACGACGTTAAATTAGTTTCTCTCTCTTTCTCTCTCAATGTGTGTGCGTTTTTTTGGATATGCATGTTTTCTCTCTCTCTTTTCCTCTCTCAATGTGTGCGTTTTTCGTTTATGCATGTTCTCTCTCTCTTTTCCTCTCTCAATGTGTGCGTTTTTTATTTATGCATGCTCTCTCTCTCTTTTCCTCTCTCAATGTGTGTGTGCATTCTTTGTTTATGTATGTGTGTGTGCGTTTTTGTTTATATTTGTACTCTTTCTCTCTCTCTCTCTCTCTCTCTCTCTCTCAAAAACACTATGTGTGTGTGTGTGTGTGTGTGTGAGAGAGAGAGAGAGAGAGAGAAAGAGGGGAAGGGAACATGAGAGTGAGGAGAGCGAAGGAGCATACCTGGCCCTCCTTCCTCTCCTCGTGTGTGTGTGTGTGTGTGTGTGTGTGGTGAAGAAAGAGAGAGAGAGAGAGAGGGAGAGCGTTACCTGCTCTTACTTGAGGGCGCCGAAAAACTCAGATCTGAGATCTGAGTTTTTGGGCGCTCTCTGTTATTTTTATAGCCCAGCCGGCGTCGCTATGAGCGTCGCAAATTTACAAGTAAATTTGCGATGCTCATAGCGACGCCGGGAAATTTTTTTTTGAGCGTCGCTGTGTGAGCGTCGCTAATATGAATAGCCTCTTGTAGTGAGTGAACTTAGAATCTCTGTCAGACACTATGCTCTTGGGCATGCCCTGCAAACGAAATATCTCTTTCATAAACAAGTGTGCAATGGTGAATGCAGTATCAGTTATTTTTACAGGAAAGAAGTGAGCTTGTTTTGTGAGTCTATCTACCACCACAAAGATCGAGTCATACCCTCCACGAGTAGTAGGAAGTCTAATGATAAAGTCCATGGATATAGACTCCCACTTCTGTAAAGGAATGTCTAAGGGTTGAAGGTCACTAGGAATCCTCTTATGTTCAATCTTAACTTGTTGACATTGAAAGCATTCACACACGTAATTCTTAACATCCAATTTCATACGCGGCCAAAAGAATGAATTTTTAATCTTTTCATATGTCTTATTCAATCCAGGATGACCAGAAAAAGGTGAATTATGACACTCATGCAGAATTTGACTCTTAAAAGTAGAATTTGCAGGAACATACAAGCGGCCATAATAGTACATATTTCCCTTATACAAGCGATATCTGTTCTCATACATCTCACCAATATTTCCACGCAAGAATTTCAAAATAGGCATATAAAAAGAATCATTTTCAACTTCAGCATGTATATCATCAATCAAATTGGACCGCACAACAGTGAACAGATTACACATGGGCCTACGACTCAATGGATCTACAAATTCATTTTCTTTTCCACACAAATACTTCAAATCAAAATCATACTCAGCCAGCAATTCAATCCATCTCCTTTGTCTGTTGTTTAACAATGGCTGAGTGAAAATATACTTCAAACTTTGATGTGATCAGTACGCAATTCAAACTTGACACCAAGAAAAAGATGATGCCAATGTTTCAATGCATCAACAACAGCAAGAAATTCTAGGTCATGTGTTGCATAGTTCAATTCATGTCGTCTTAATTTCCTAGACTCATATGTAACCACTCCTCCTTCTTGTGTCAAAACACAACCTAATTTTTCACCACTAGTGTCACATGACTCAACAAATGGTTTGCCCATCTCAGGAACTTTTAAAACATAATTTTCCGCTATTTTATCCTTCAAGGTCTCAAAAGAAATCTCACAGGTAGAAGTCCACACAAAACCCTTGTCTTTCTTGGTCAATTTGGTCAAAGGACTTGCTATCTTAGAGAAATATTTAATGTGTGCTCTCATATTGTGCTAGACCCATAAAGCTTCTTACATCTCTTACTGACATAGTCTTAACTTTATCAAGATCAATGTGAATCCCCTCTTTAGAAATCACTCTTCCCAAATACACAATCTTATCCTTTGCAAAAGAACACTTACTTGCTTTGGCATACAATTCATGTTCACGCAAAACTTCAAATGTTTTCTTTAAATGCAATGCATGATCTTCTTCATTATTAGAATACACAAAAATATCATCCAAAATTACCAGAATGAAGTCATCAAGATACGGGTGAAAAGTACTATTCATTAAGCACATGAAAGTTGTTGGTGCATTAGTCAAACCAAAAGCAAGAACTGTAAATTCATAATGCCCATAACGTGTACGAAAAGCAGTCTTTGGAATGTCCTCGGTCGTGATGCGGATTTGATGGTAGCCAGAACGAAGGTTAATCTTTGAAAATATTATGGCACCACTCAAATGGCTAAGCAATTTTTCTATGTGAGGAAGAGGATATTTGTTCTTAATGGTCTGTTTGTTTGATCCCCTGTAGTCAATGCATAACCTATACGTACCATCCTTTTTCTTTTGGAATAACACAGGACTACCCCAAGGAGATATATACACTAGGTTTAATGAAACCCTTTTTCAAAAGATCATCAAGTTGTATCTTGAGCTCTTTAAGCTTATCAATATTGAAATTGTATGGAGCCCTTGAATAAGGTGTTGCTCCTAGATATAGATCTATGGCATGGTCTACCGCTCTAGGTGGAGGTATACGAGGAAGATCATCCGGAACACATCCTTAAATGATGTAAGAGATCCTCTACAAATTCTAGATTTGTCTCTTTCTATTTATCCCCAGACTCTTCTTTAATATCATTAGCAAACACAAGAAACATCTCACACTTTTATCTAAGTCACCTTATCAATTCCATGGCCAAAACTAGATTTAGGATCTCTTTCTTTTCACGAAGAGTGTGACTTATCATCATCAAATATTAAAGATATATTTTTCTTTCTTAACAATCAATCAAAACATAATCTTCAATCATCTAATTGATATCAATGATAACATCATGCATATCAATGTTTATGATATAGAAATCATCTTTATGCTTCCAACTCTTCAAAGAAAAAAAAAATTCTACTAACTCTTTCGTGAAACTATTATTACCATTGGTTAAGTCCACAAGTTTTTTTTACTTCTCGATTTAATTTCAAGTTAAATTTCTCAATCAATTTAGACGATAAGAATCAATGAATACTATCCAAGTCAAATAAGAAATTCAAATTTAAATCTCAACTTTTACGCATAAATTCGATCACAAAGGACGTATCAAAGACATACAACATCACAAAGAAGGGATCGATGACTTACCTTTATCGTACGTATCGCCAAAAGTCTCCAATTGAGCCATCTTGGTACGTATTGTCTTATGGGTCACCTTGCTCAAGCATTCGAAAGTCTAGTGACCGTGTTCTCGATATTGAAAGTATAATCCAAATCTTTGAGTTCTTCAATCCACGCTTCTAAATCTTTGCATATCTTTCTTATACCATCAAACTCTTTAAGCTTATCCTTCGTTAAGAATGATTGGTTGTCGCTTCTCCCATATCGTCATCGTTTCTTTTTCGCATTGACGACCTCTATGTCCACCACCACCATTCCCACCATCACCACTATCACCACCGCCAAGTGCCCCAGTGCCGCCACAATGATTATTGTTTCCTGGTGGATTAGCATGGTTTTCGCCTCATGTTTGCCATCAAGGTCCACATAGATATCGGGCTCTCGTGCTGCTTTGCCCTACAGAGCCTCACCACACTCCCGATTTTCTTGTTCCAGATCTTCTCATAGTCGCGAAATAAGGTCTTCTTGCTCCTTCATCCTACTCTTGTATCCTTCCATGTCCAGAATCAACCGCTTTCTCTGATACCACTTGTCACAGGAACCGAATAATAGAGATCGACAGCAAAAGATAGAGAAAGAGATCTTTGTATTGATGGATTTTTGCAGAGTTTTGATACAACAGAGGAGCAATAAAATATATGGGCGCACTCCGTTGTACGAAGCTCGAACCTCCCGACCACCCCCGAGCTTCAGTCCGCTTGCATGTAGCGTCTCACTCTCACTCTCACTCGCACTCGCAGACGAGGAGATGAGTGAATGATCCCCGAACGCACTACCCGTCGTGCTTTTATCCTTCTTTTCCTCGAAAAGCCTGCACGATTTTCACACCAAGTATACCTACGAGAATAATATAAGAACGTGATCACTAAGCGATCCGTGAAGGTTAGATTTTTATCATGACACTTTGCACAGATCCTGTTTCACATATTGATTTCTGCATCGCCTACAAAATAGCCAAAAGAACATACTCGTGCAATCAATTCAACATGATAATCAAAGTAAACAAACATAATTATGTACCTTCATAATCTCAATTGCAATAGTCTACCATAAAAAAACAAATCCACTTCTTGGTTGATAGCAGGCAGAGTTGTATGTTATTGTATGTCTGTCTGTCCCTGTGTATACTACACTACTATTGTCTGCTATTTGTTTTCATCATAACTTTTACAAACCAACTCAGAACAGAATAATCCAGGTACTGAAAACGACGGGAATAGGTCTGGTCTACAAGGCAAAGCGGACAGAATTGCGAAAAACGTCTCTGTTTGACTGAAAACGCAATTTTTAGGTCGTGACTCTTAAATCCTCTATTTTTGGGTCTCCACTACTTTTTCAACTTATTTTAAGTCTACCCATGCATTTTAAGCTAAAACACATAAATATAAAACAATGATATTGAAAAAAATCTCAATTTTACTGTTCATAAACAAACTATCTGTTATTTATTAATCTTCATCAAATACGTCTTTAGTGTATTATTTCAAAAAGAGAATATATGTTCTCTCTTAATATCTCAAACTCATTCATATAAGCTCTATTTAATAGACTATTCTACAATCTTTCAAATCGTGCTAAACGAAAGATATGCCCTGCTAAATTCTTTTCGACTTTAAGAACTTCAAAGATTAGTCCTATTACATGAGGTTTTGTGAAACCAAACACTGGGGGCCAGGCTACCCAGTATTAGGTATTGGAGTGATCCATCAGCATCCCTTGAGCTTTCGACCTTACATGTAAGTGTTTTTGTGGAAATTAAACATTGCAGACGAGTTCCCAGAGTTTCATGGATTGCCTAATGAGAATGCACATTTTATTGAAAAGACAAACTTGGTGACAATAAAAGATTTATGAAGATATGTTTGGTGATGTCATATTGATGACAACATGAAGATATGTTTGGTGATATGATAGTGATGACAAGCTACATAGCGGATTCATGGAGACACCTCTGATTACGAGCTAATCGATAGCTCAACACCCCCGCTCAAATAAGGGTCCCTAACTATGGATGAAAAAACCCTTGGGGGATCAAGGGAAAAACCCAAAGCTCTATATACACCCACCGTTATATTATAAAAATCATTAAATATACAAATGTTCATGAGCAGCTACATCACTCCTTTTACAATGAATATTTTATGAGGAGCTACATCACTCCTTTTACAATGAATTTTTTATGAGAAGTTACATTACTCCTATCCTATCAAATACAATAATGAATACAAAGGTTCAATTAAGAGGTGTAAAGGCTATCGATAGATCAACACTCTGTGTACTTGCAAATTTCTGTTATTCAATTATTGTACTCCCATGTCTCCTTACACTCGTGCAAGGCTATAGAGGCATTCATTTTCTTGCTCTTTTGCATGCTAATATTATTTGGTGCCCCCGCTAAGGAGCAAGTTCTCCTATGCTCCAATTGGTGTGAAATATGTCTATTCTGTAGGCAAAGAATGTAAAGGGGATGTGGGTCCTTATGGACAACTACCTATGTATGTGAAAATTGTGGACAACACTTGAGGCGGTCGTATAATTGGATTGCAGCCTTTGGAGGGTCGTGAGGTGTCACACGAACCGAATAATAGAGATCGATAGCAAAAGATAGAGAAAGAGATCTTTGTATTGATGGATTTTTGCAGAGTTTTGATACAAGAGAGGAGCAATAAAATATATGGGCACAATCCGTTGTATGGAGCTCGAACCTCCCGACCACCCCCGAGCTTTAGTCCGCTTGCATGCAGCGTCTCACTCTCACTCACACTCGCACTCGCACTCGCACTCACAGAAGAGGAGATCTGTGAATGATCTCCGAACGCACCACCCGTTGTGCTTTTATCCTTCTTTTCCTCGAAAAGCCTGCACGATTTTCTCACCAAGTATACCTGCGAGAATAATATAAGAACGTGATCGCTAAGCGATCCATGAAGGTTAGATTTTTATCATGACACTTTGCACAGATCCTGTTTCACACATTGATTTCTGCATCGCCTACAAAATAGCCAAAAGAACATACTCGTGCAACCAATTCAACATGATAATCGAAGTAAAGAAACATAATTTTGTACCTTCATAATCTCAATTGCAATAGTCTACCATGAAGAAACAAATCCACTTCTTGGTTGATAGCAGGGAGAGTTGTCCCAAAAAACGTCTCTGTTTGGCTGAAAACACAACTTTTAGGTTGCGACTCTTAAAACCTCTATTTTAGGGTCTCCACTACTTTTTCAACTTATTTTAAGTCTACCCATGCATTTTAAGCTAAAACACATAAATATAAAACATTGATATTAAAAAAAATCTCAATTTTACTGTTCATAAACAAACTATCTGTTATTTATTAAGCTTCATCAAATACGCCTTTAGTGTATTATTTCAAAAAGAGAATATATGTTCTCTCTTAATATCTCAAACTCATTCATTTAAGCTCTATTTAATAGACTATTCAACAATCTTTCAAATCGTGCTAAACGAAAGATATGCCCTGCTACATTCTTTTCGACTTTAAGAACTTCAAAGATTAGTCCTATTACATTCTCCCCTTATCAAAATTAACTCTGTGCTCAGAGTTGGTCTAAAGAGAGGAAAATTTCTCTTTGCAAAACACTAAGATCAACCCATGATGCATCCTCTACTAGATAGTTCTGCCACTTAACCAAAACTTTCACAATGTTTCTATTTCTTAGATGTTTAACACGCCTATCTAGCACTAAGTCTGGTTCTACTGTCAATGTTCCGTCATCTTTCAACTTAGAGTTGTCCTGTAAAACATGATGCACATCAGAAACATACTTTTTTAATAAACTCATGTCACAGGAATAAATCTTTGTATTGATAGTGTTTGATACAATAGAGAAGCAAAATATATGGGCGCACTCCGTTGTACGGAGCTCGAACCTCCCGACCACCCCTGAGCTTCAATTCTCTTGCATGCAGCGTCTCACTCGCACTCGCACTCTCACTCGCAGAAGAGAGATCGGTGAATCCTCCCAAAACGCACCACCCGTCCTTCTATTCTGATTTTTCTTCCAAAAGCCTGCGACCTCTCAAAATAGCCGCTTTTCTATTTTTGGCGTTCGGTCAACTCGACTTGTGCGCCAATATACCTGTGAGAACAAGGTAAAAACGTGATCGCGAAGCGATCCGTAGAAGTTAGATTTTTGTTTTTTGATTTTTGATTTTTTTTTTTTTAAGTCCATAAATTTTTCAGCTGTCTTCAACTGAACATAACTCCCAAACGGAGCCAAAACAGCCCAAGTCCGTCTCACACAATCTTGTTGCCCTCGCTGCGCTCTTCGACGGCTATGTGATGGAAAATTTCCATAGGCTGCTCTGATTTGCTGAAAATCAACCTGCAAAACAGCATTTTCTACAAAGACGATGCAAAAACAGCAAATCCAACTTTTTTCTTAATCTTTGGCCCTCAACGAGCATCAAAACATCAAAATCTCTAAAGACTAAAACAACCAAAGTTGTTCCTTATAACGCAGGCTTCAATCGCTTCATACATCACTTTTTCAAAATCCCACGTTAACACCTTCAAAAATGCCCCAGAAAGTGCCTTCCGGATCAACTAATTTTATTGGACGAAAACAATCCACGTCCTTCTACACAGTGGACTAACTTTAAAACGACCAAAACTTCCTAGAAAACAAAATTTATTACTAAAACACCTCAAAATCAAGTCTTGTTACAACTCACATGAAATACAGGATGCACTTTAACATGAGGAGGCAATTCCAATTTGTAGGCTAATGAACCAATGCGCTTCAAAATTTTAAACGGCCCAGCAAATCGTGGAGACAATCCTCTATCCTTTTCAAGAATCAAATGAGACTTCTCAGGAATAACCTTTAAAAAAACCATATCATCAGTTTCATACTCCACAACACGATGTTTCGTGTTATAATACAATTTATGTCTCTTTTTAGCTTCTCTAATATTCCCCCTAATTTTGGCCAACTCGCTATCCATTTTCTCAAGCATCTCACGTGACAGTTCTACCTTATTACTCGAGTTAAGAAAATTAATAGGTGTGGGACAATTATAGCCATACATTGCCTTAAACGGAGTCATCCTAATAGATCAATGATATGAACTGTTATATGCAAATTCAACCAAAGGTACGTATTGTCTTATGGGTCACCTTGCTCAAGCATTCGAAAGTCTAGTGACCGTGTTCTCGATATTGAAAGTATAATCCAAATCTTTGAGTTCTTCAATCCACGCTTCTAAATCTTTGCATATCTTTCTTATACCATCAAACTCTTTAAGCTTATCCTTCGTTAAGAATGATTGGTTGTCCCTTCTCCCATATCGTCATCGTTTCTTTTTCGTGTTGACGACCTCTATGTCCACCACCACCGTTCCCACCATCACCACTATCACCACCGCCAGGTGCCCCAGCGCCGCCACAATGATTATTGTTTCCTGGTGGATTAGCATGGTTTTCGCCTCATGTTTGCCATCAAGGTCCACATAGATATCGGGCTCTCGTGTTGCTTTGCCCTGCAGAGCCTCAGCACACTCCCGATTTTCTTGTTCCAGATCTTCTCATAGTCGCGAAATAAGGTCTTCTTGCTCCTTCATCCTACTCTTGTATCCTTCCATGTCCAGAATCAACCGCTTTCTCTGATACCACTTGTTACAGGAACCGAATAATAGAGATCGACAGCAAAAGATAGAGAAAGAGATCTTTGTATTGATGGATTTTTGCAGAGTTTTGATACAACAGAGGAGCAATAAAATATATGGGCGCACTCCGTTGTACGAAGCTCGAACCTCCCGACCACCCCCGAGCTTCAGTCCGCTTGCATGCAGCGTCTCACTCTCACTCTCACTCGCACTCGCAGACGAGGAGATGAGTGAATGATCCCCGAACGCACTACCCGTCGTGCTTTTATCCTTCTTTTCCTCGAAAAGCCTGCACGATTTTCACACCAAGTATACCTACGAGAATAATATAAGAACGTGATCGCTAAGCGATCCGTGAAGGTTAGATTTTTATCATGACACTTTGCACAGATCCTGTTTCACATATTGATTTCTGCATCGCCTACAAAATAGCCAAAAGAACATACTCGTGCAATCAATTCAACATGATAATCAAAGTAAACAAACATAATTATGTACCTTCATAATCTCAATTGCAATAGTCTACCATAAAGAAACAAATCCACTTCTTGGTTGATAGCAGGGAGAGTTGTATGTTATTGTATGTCTGTCTGTCCCTGTGTATACTACACTGCTGCTGCCTGATGTTTGTTTTCATCATAACTTTTACAAACCAACTCAGAACAGAATAATCCAGGTACTGAAAACGATGGGAATAGGTCTGGTCTACAAGGCAAAGCGGACAGAATTGCAAAAAACGTCTCTGTTTGACTGAAAACGCAATTTTTAGGTCGTGACTCTTAAATCCTCTATTTTTGGGTCTCCACTACTTTTTCAACTTATTTTAAGTCTACCCATGCATTTTGTGAAACCAAACACTGGGGGCCAGGCTACCCAGTATTAGGTATTGGAGTGATCCATCAGCATCCCTTGATCTTTCGACCTTACATGTAAGTGTTTTTGTGGCAATTAAACATTGCAGACGAGTTCCCAGAGTTTCATGGATTGCCTAATGAGAATGCACATTTTATTGAAAAGACAAACTTGGTGACAATAAAAGATTTATGAAGATATGTTTGGTGATGTCATATTGATGACAACATGAAGATATGTTTGGTGATATGATAGTGATGACAAGCTACATAGCAGATTCATGGAGACACCTCTGATTACGAGCTAATCGATAGCTCAACACCCCCGCTCAAATAAGGGTCCCTAAATGTGGATGAAAAAACCCTTGGGGATCAAGGGAAAAACCCACAGCTCTATAAATTTTCTTAGCTCGAGGAATAAGGTAGAACTGTCACGTGAGATGCTTGAGAAAATGGATAACGAGTTGGCCAAAATCAGGGGGAATATTAGAGAAGCCCAAAAGAGACATAAATTGTATTATGACAAGAAACATCGGGTTGTGGAGTATGAAACTGGGGATATGGTTTTCTTAAAGGTTATTCCCGAGAAGTCTCATTTGATTCTTGGAAAGGATAAGCGATTGTCTCCACGATTTGCTGGGCCATTTAAAATTTTGAAGCGCATTGGTTCATTAGCTTACAAATTGGAATTGCCTTCTCATGTCAAAGTGCATCCTGTATTTCATGTGAGTTTATTGAAAAAGTATGTTCCTAACGTGCACCATGTTTTACAGGACAACTCTAAGTTGAAAGATGACGGAACATTGACAGTAGAACCAGACTTAGTGCTAGATAGGCATGTCAAACATTTGAGAAATAGAGACATTGTGGAAGTTTTGGTTAAGTGGCAGAACTATCCAGTAGAGGATGCATCTTGGGTTGATCTTAGTGTTTTGCAAAGAGAATTTCCCTCCTTCCAACTCTGAGGACAGAGTTAATTCTGAAAGGGGGAGATTGTAACAAGACTTGATTTTGAGGTGTTCTAGTAATAAATTTTGTTTTCTAGGAAGTTTTGGTCGTTTTAAAGTTAGTCCACTGTGTAGAAGGATGTGTGGATTGTTTTCGTCCAATAAAATTAGTTGATCCGGAAGGCACTTTCTGGGGCATTTTTGAAGGTGTTAACGTGGGATTTTTAAAAAGTGATGTATGAAGCGATTGAAGCCTCCGTTATAAGGAACAACTTTGGTTCTTTGAGTCTTTAGAGATTTTGATGTTTTGATGCTCGTTGAGGGCAAAAGATTAAGAAAAAAAGTTGGATTTGCTGTTTTTGCATCGTTTTTGTAGAAAATGCTGTTTTGCAGGTTGATTTTCAGCAAATTAGAGCAGGCTATGGAAATTTTCCACACATAGCTGTCAAAGAGCGCAGCGAGGGCAATAAGATTGTGTGAGACGGACTTGGGCTTTTTTGGCTCCGTTTGGGAGTTATGTTCAGTTGAAGACAGCTGAAAAATTTGTGGACTTAAAAAAAAATCAAAAAAATCAAAAAACAAAAATCTAACCTCTACGGATCGCTTCGCGATCATGTTTTTACCTTGTTCTCGCAGGTATATTGGCGCGCAAGTCGAGTCGACCGAACGCCAAAAATAGAAAAGCGGCTATTTTGAGAGGTCGCAGGCTTTTGGAGGAAAAATCAGAATAGAAGGACGGGTGGTGCGTTTTGGGAGGATTCACCGATCTCTCTTATGCGGGTGCGAGTGCGCCCATATATTTTGCTCCTCTCTTGTATCAAACACTATCAATACAAAGATTTCTTCGTCTGTTTTGCTGTCTATCTCTATTATTCGGTTCCTGTGACATCAAGGGAAAAATCCAAACCCCTATACAGTTTGAAAATATGAACCAACGATGATGATGTGAAAGTGAATTGTGTATCTAAGTACAAATATACATGTGACTCAAAGATCACAGTGTGTAACTATGGAGTGTGCATAGTGCATGATACCTATATGATTACAATGTCAAATGTATAAAGCTATCACAATAGCAGAGAAGCTAATCTAGAAAGAGTGAGGCCGAAGCAACTCCAAGCTCCGAGCACAAGAGGATGAAAAGTGACTCATTGAGGTCTTTACTAAGAATGTCTGCAATCATATGGTCATTTGGACAGTGTTCAACCATTATGGTGCCTTTGCATACTTTATACCTGTCTGCAATCATATGGTCATTTGGACAGTGTATAATGATAATGCATAGCAATGTCCTTTGACTTATTATGTTGAACATAGTCTTTTGTAAGAATAATAGCACTCTGGTTGTCACACCGCAAGGGTGTTCTAGAAAGAGGAGAATGACCAATATCAACCAGCATTTGTCGAAGCCAGATCAACTCACAAGCTACAATGATCGCAAATATTCGGACTCAGTCGTAGAAACTACAACACATTATTGTTTCTTGGTGGTCCAAGAAACAAGCAACCATTTATAACGAAGCAATTTCCATTAGTAGATTTCATACATAAATGTGAGCTTTCCCAGTCTGCATCTGTGCAAACCAAAAGAGAAAGAGATTGCATAGAATCCAATGTCACTTGTCCTCGATAGACCAAACCAAAATCTATAGTACCTTTTAAGTATTTCAATACGCGCTTTGCTCTAGTTCAATGCTTAAGAGAAGGACATGCAAGTTGTTTTCCAAGATAATTAGCAACAAAAAAAATATCAGGGTGAGTGTTCATGCCAACAAACTAAAGACATCCAATCAAGTTAGCAACAAAGAAAATATCAGGGCGAGTATTCATGCCAACAAACTAAAGACATCCAATCAAGTTAGCATAAGGTTGATTTGTGACAAGTTGACCGCCACTATCATAAGTGTTCTTTGTAGAACTTGCAAGACAAGGGGTGTTGGCTGAATGTGCAGAGTGCATATCAAATTTTTGAATAGTATCTGCAATAAACTTTGACTGTTGAAGGAATAAAATACCTTTTGTGTGGTTCCTTTGAATTTGAATGCCAAGACACAACTGAATCTTGATCCACCATATCAAATGCAGAAGACAATAACCTTTTCACTTGGTGAAGAAATCCCTAATCATTGGAAACAAGGATGGTATCATCCACAGAAAGAGCAATAATCACAAAATGGCTACCTTGGTGCTTTATGTATAAGTTGGGGTCTGAAGAGCAAGAGATGAATCCTTTAGAGGTGAGAAAAAGATTAAATTTTGTATACCGGGCCCGCGAAGCTTGTTTCGGAGACCATATAACACCATATGGAGTTGAGCAACAAGGTCTTCATTACCTAAAGTAACAAACCCTTTTGGTTGTTTCATATAAATTTCCTCTTCCAAATCACCATTCGAAAAGAAATTTGTACATCCATTTGATGAGATTTTAAATCAAATTGAACATCGAATACCAATAAAACTCAACCACTTGTAATGCAAACAAGGTGAAAAGGTATGATAATCAACACCAACAACTTGAGACTCACTTTTTGCAACTAAATATTCCTGAACTTATCAAAATATTCATCTGCTCTTACATTTGTCTTATACACCCACTTACACTTAATAGCTATACGACTAGGAGGTAGTTCAATTAGTATTCATGTACCTTTAGATATAAGAGAATTGTACTCTTCTTCCATAGCCTCTTGCCATTGATCCTTTTGTGGTGTGAAGAGAATAATTCATTATAATGGAATCTTCAAAAGTAGAGAAAGCATTATCAACAATAACGTCATCATAAACATGACATGAACCATGTTCAAAATCAATAGGCAGAGCAACAAAATTATCAATATCATCATTGGCAACATTTGGAATGGATGGTTGTGAAGAGGAAAGCTACTCTATAGGAAGAGTTTCACCATCTAAAAGAAATGGAAAAGCTTGAAGCAACGATTTGATATCATCAGAATCATCCATGGATCATGAGCCTCCCATAAGCTCTTCATTAAAAGTAGCATCATGATTCACAATTACTTTCTTAGAGGAAGGGTCATAGAATTTGTAGTCTTTGAAAGTGTCAAAATATCCAATGAAATAACTTTAAGACCAGGAGTATCAAGCTTTGTTCGTGTCTCTTTGGGAGCATGAATATAAGCAATACATCCAAAGGTTCGAAAATGAGATACAGAAGAAATGTCACTTGTCCATGCTGTGATGGGTATCTTACCAAACGATGCAGTAGTAAGAAGATGATTTTGAATAAATACTACTATCAAAGTACCTTCAGCCCAAAAAACACGAGATAAGCCAGAATGAATCAGCATACATCTTACTAGCATTGAGAATAGTGCCATTCTTTCGTTTAGCAATGTCGTTCTGTTGAGGTGAACATGGAATATAGTGTTCATGACGAATCCCACTGCTAGCACAGTAACTAACAAACTCTTAAGGAAAATATTCGCCTCCATTGTCACTACAAAGCTTCTTGAGACGATGGCCAGTATGAAGTTGCACAGCCTTGTGGAATTGTTTGAAAACAAATAAGGCCTCAGATTTTTGTCTAAGTAGAAATACTGCTGTATACCGTGAGAAATCATCAATGGACGTAATGAAGTAGTGATATTGTGATCTTGAAGAAGGTAGAGGTCTACATACATCAGTATGAACAAGATCCAATATGTCATGAGAATGAGGTGTATTTGAGAGTGGAAAGGGTTTACGCCCGGGGGATTCACTATTAGTAATGGGGGGATGTCACTTGTGTGCATCCAAATTAGAGAAACCCCCCTACATACAATATCTTACATCTGACCTACCTCCCTACATAATACGAACAATTTATGGACGTTCTCACAATGAGCCATCCCTCCTCATACGGCTTTTTTATGGAATGTAATGACCCACTATTTTATGTATACTAGTAATATGACAATTTAGAAGCACATGACATATAAATTCGTGATTGAGGTCCTGAGCTCGATATTGACTAGGTGCATGAGTGTGAGCCTTGAGAATTTGCTTAAACAAAAAGAACTAGTTGAAGAGAAAGAGGACTGTGGACAGATTGCGTCCAATTGAGTGTGGAAAGACCCCCTAGTAGGGAAGAAAAGGCATATCTTGCCGATGAGTAAAGAGGCAGGGAGTGGTGGCATGGAGCATGGTAGTGGGGAGCCACACACACACAGAGAGAGAGAGAGAGAGAGAGAGAGAGAGAGAGAGAGAGAGAGAGAGAGAGAGAGAGAGAGAGAGAGAGAGAGAGAGAGAGAGAGAGATTACAAGATAGGCCATATTGAAGGAAGGAAAAGGGGACACGCACAGAGATGGAGATGGCAATGGAGAGTCATTAATAGATTTCGGAGGTCTTTTGGAGGTCCTTTTAGAAAAGAGAAGAAAAAGCGCTCCTCCAATAAAAGAAGAGCTTACGTTACGTAGAAAAATAGATTGATATTAAGAAAAATATAAAGAAGGTGTCAGAGGTCCTTGAAAACGGACGCCTTTTCATTCAATGCGAATGTCTTTTTCATGAGGTAGGCGATGCTCATTTAATATGGCTTTAGTCATCACTAAAATTAAAAAAATCACAAAACTGTCAATTGATGTTGGAATTTGAAGCTTTTGACACTGCCAATGCGTTCAGAACGTCCAACAACCTAAAAAACACCTATCTACTTGCCTCAATCTGACACCCGAAGAGAGAGAAATCGCAAAAAAACCCTTAAAAAGGGGATTTTGGATCATGGCGCGGGAGGCACCATCTGGAGAATTTTAGATGACCCTCTGCATGCCGTGATCCACTTTCTTTATTTTTTGCCTCACGGTGCGTGGAGGGCCATTTGGAATTTTCCAGATAGTCCCACGCACGTCGTGAGACAAAATCTCCTCTTTAGGAGTATTTTGATAATTTCTCCCTCTCTAGCTCTCAGATTGAAGCAAGTAGATAAACTTTTTTAAGTTTTTGCCATTTTGGAGGCATTGGCGGTATCAAAAACTTCAAACTCTAACACCAACTAATAATTTTGTGATTTTTTTAATATCAATATGATGACGAAAGCTATATTGAATGAGCGTCATGTACTTCATGACAACGACACACGCATTGAATGAAAAAGTGACCGTTTTCAAGGATTTTTTAAATATTAGGTTCACTTTTCAGAGTGTTCAGTTGTCGTTTTGGACGTATGAAACAAGTGCAAGTATACTTTAAGAACATTTTCTAGAGAGAGAAATAGAATTTCTTAGAAGGCCCTGCAAATGACCTCCGAAATCTCCTAATGGTGCGTGGCGACAAGGGGGGGATTGAAGGAGTACGAGCGGAAGTGCAACGCGAGAGAGAGTGCGAAAAGAAGAGCACGACGATATGGTGAACTCGCTCTATTGTAATGTGTAGAGCATAGTGAGTTCTTATTAGGTTTTTACAAAAGAATATGTGTACATACCTGGTGGCCTGCCCACTTACCTGGGCAACCACATTGGGCTTTATACCCCAACAACCTCCCACTTGAAGTCCAATGTGGTACTTTAAGTGTGAGAGAAGCTACTATACAAGCTAATATGCAAGAGATGTAGAGAAGTGATGTACTACCCTACACCTAACTGCTTGCGAAAATGCGCAAAGCTCTCTGAGGGAAGGCCTTTTGTAAGTAGATCAGCCAGATTTTCTGTGGTGTGAACTTTGACAAGCTGAATTTGCTTATCCTCGAGCATTTCCCTGATGAAATGATACTTCACATCCACATGATTTGTCTTTGAGTGATAAACTGGCTTTCGAGCCAATTGTATAGCACTATGACTATCACAATATAACATAGGAATCTCTTCTTTGATTCTCAAATCTGTTACTAGTCGATTAAGCCAAATTGATTCTTTGCATGCCTCTGATGCTGCAACATATTCAGCCTCTATAGTAGACTGAGTAACACAATCTTGTAATCTAGAACACCATGATACTGCTCCACCAGCCAATGTAAAGACATACCCTGAAGTAGACCTTCGGTTGTCTAAGTCACCTGCATAATCTGAGTCTGTAAAACCCTTTACACTTAGCTCCTGACTCCCATAGCATATACTCATACTCTTTGTAGCTCTCAGGTATCTCAATATTCCTTTCACTACCTCCCAATGTTTCTTGCCTGGGTTTGACATGTTTCGACTTACTACTCTCACTGCAAATGCAATGTCTGGGCGAGTAGCAATCATTGCATACATCAAACTACCCACTGGAGACGCATATGGAATCTTATCCATTTCAGCCTGTTCTTCCTCAGACACGGGACAATCTTGCTTGCTGAGTTTCACATATGGTGGCAATGGAACACTCAATGCCTTTCCCTTCTCCATATTGAAACGTTGCAAAACTTTGTCAATATACTCTGTTTGAGATAACCAAATCAACTTCTTTGATCTATCTCTATGAATGCGCATACCAAGAACATGACTTGCCTCACCCATGTCTTTCATGTCAAACAATTTTTCCATCTTTGACTTCAAAGCTGAAATTTCTTCCAAGTGCTTGCCAGCAATCAACATGTCATCCACATACAAAATAAGGATCAGCCAACTACCATCCTTAGCCTTCTTTGTATATAGACAGTGATCAAACTCACTACGTTTGTAGCCTTGAGAAAGCATAAACTTGTGGAACTTATGGTACCATGCCCTCGGTGATTGTTTTAAGCCATAAAGACTCTTTAACAACTGGGATACCAAATCTTCCTTGCCTTTTTCAACAAACCCTTTTGGATGCTGTATGTAAATTTCCACATCTAAATCACCATGCAAGAACGTTGTCTTGACATCCATTTGGTGCAAAACCAAATGTAATATGGCAACCAATGCAAGAAAGCATCTCAATGTAGTCATCTTGACCACCGGAGAGAAGACTTCATCAAAGTCAATGCCTTGTTCTTGCTTAACACTAGGTTGGTCCTGGGACACTTTTATGTCCTGCTAAGTGACCATTTTCCTTGAATTATGTCAAGAGTTTCAAAATGGATTTTGAGGTGCTATCCGTCTAGAAAGTTGTCTCATGAGCTGAAAAAAACTCGACATTTGTTTGGAACATCAAGTCCATCTTTAACCTTGTCCTTGCACAACATTTCACAACCTAAACTGTGTGAAAAAATGGGTCCTGTTTTTGTCTTTTTTCAACTTTCTGCAGCTATACCACTCTATAATTCATGTTTGTGAGGTCTATAATGCTAGAGAACTATCTTTAGTAGTCCTCAACATGTCCTGATGCTTCTAGGGAGAAATAAATGTTAAAGTTGTAAGTTATGACCAAATTACAAAAATTGTCAAATCCTATTTTTTAGCCAATTTTAGCTCTTCTATGATTTTTTTGGTGACTTTCATGATATCCAAATGCAGTTTTGATTTTCTATGTCGCATATTGTAACATAAAGCTAATATTCCTTGATTTTTGGGGCACCTAATACCCTATTTTGCATAGTAGACAACGATGGTTGATTTTTTCAATTATAGAAGAAAACGAAACATTCTAGTATATCAAGTATAGCTTTTTCAATATTGTTAGTTTCTTGTGACAACTACATGCATTTTGTAGGTAGTAACCATATCTAGTCATAAGGATCAAATTTGGATAGATATTGAATAGTTTCTATGGGATTCTACAACTCATAATGTTGAACCCAGTTTTTTCATGTTTGCTGTATTTAGCACTTCATCTTTGTCCCCAAGATTCCCCTTGGTAAGAGATGTATTATTCTTTTGACATGCTCCATGGATCCTTATGAACTTAAAGGACAATAGGGAACTAAGAAGACATGCATATATTATTTTTATTGAGTGTGGCTATAGAAACTTTGATGATAGGTTTGCAGAATGGTAAAAATTCAACTTTTTTGTACCTATTTCTTTTGGAAAAACAAAAAATAGTGAGTGAGAAGCAATCATATGTTCTGATCACCAACCCATTGAAGTTAACTCTGGAATTTATCTCAAGTCCTACAAAAATCCCTAATCTTATTTTTATGCAACAAAACGTAAGAAATGACTGTTTTGATGAAAATGTACTGGTCCATCAACTTTGGAGGCTTGGTGTGACCAAAAGATGAGCAAGTTTACAAGTTTCTTATTTTTTACATGTGTAGAAGGCCTTGAACTATAACCTCATGAAAGGATTTTACAAAATGAGTGGATCTACTATGGTTTTGGAGGTTTTTTTCAAAACCCTGAAAGGACACTTTTATGTCCTGTTAGGTTACCAACCTAGTGTTAAAGCCCTTGGCAACAAGCCTTGCTTTGTACTTTGGCTGACTATCATGAGTGGTGATCTTATTCCTGTAAACCCATTTACAAGGTAGAGCCTTTTTGCCCTGTGGTAATTTAACTAGCTTCCATGTCTGGTTTTTATGTAGAGCTGTGGTCTCTGACTGCATGGCCAATTGCCAATTCCCGGAGTCCTTCATTTGCACTGCTTCCTTGTAACATGAAGGATCATTGCAATCAGTCAACATGACGTAGTTCATAGATGGAACAAACCGATCAGGAAGTCGTGAGATACGTCCCGATTTACACAAAATAGGTGGCTGAGGCTCAGCCACAACCTATGGTTCCACTCTATCATGTCCTTATTCCTCTTGAGCCCTGACATTTTGTCTTGCACGTGCAGGTCCATCTTCTTGGAAGACAACTCTTCTAATCTCCTTAACCCTCTCTGGTTTAGAATGATATTTGGCTTCATTAAAATGAACATCATTGCTGCGGATAACCTTTTTGGATTCAGTATCCCAAAGTCTGTACCCCATCTCACCAGAATTACCATAGCCTAGAAAGATGCACTTTCTACTCTTTGCCTCAAGTTTGTTTCTAAATTCCCTTGGAACGTGAGTATATGCCTCACAGTCAAAGACTCTGAGATGCTTGTATGAGGGCGCCTTGCCTGACCATACCATCTCTGCCACTAAATGCTTCTGCAAAACCTTGCTAGGAGATCTATTTATAAGATGAACAGTTGTTGATACAGCTTCAGCCCAAAACCCATTTGGCAGCTGTGCATTAGACAACATACTTCTGACCTTCTCTTGTATGGTCCTATTCATCCTCTCAGCAACACCATTTTGAGGAGGATTGTAAGGAGCAGTAAGTTCACGTTTTATATCTTTAGTCTCACAAAAGTCCTGAAAGGCCTTTGAAACATACTCTCCACCATTGTCAGTGCGTGAGCATTTAAGCTTCTTGCCACTCTGATTCTCCACAAGTGTCACAAATGTTTTGAAAACACTAAACGCTTCATCCTTGTGCTTGAGAAAGTAAACCCATACTTTACTCGAGTAATCATCTATAAATGTCATAAAGTAAGAAGCTCCCCCTGGAGATAGGTTAGGCATAGGTCCACACAAATCACTATGAACAAGTGCCAAATGTGTATCTCTTCTACTGCTTCTATGCTTATGCGGTTGCTGTGTTTGCTTACCATACAGACAATGTTCATAGAATTCAAAATCATTAAATGAAAATCCAGGCAAATAACCAGAACGAGACAAGATTTCCATTCCCTTCTTGGACATATGTCCTAACCGGCTATGCCACAAAGAAACGTTCGACTGCTCGGTTACATTGATTAAATTTTTAGAGACATTTGCTACATAAATCATGTAAAGTCCTCCATGTGCTACTGTCATAGAACCCTTGGATATCTTCCACATGTTCTGTCCAAAAGTGGTGACGTAGCCAGCATTATCAAGTAAACATGTGCTGATCAAGCTCTTTGTAATTGTGGGAACATGTCTCACATTTTTTAGCGTGAAAGAAGAGCCATTATGAAACTTCAATTGAACATATCCAACACCTAAGATCTCACATGTCTGCCCATTGCCTAGCCGAACATGATCTTTAGTGGTCACATAAGAGGTAAACCACTCCTTGTTTGGAGACACATGAAGTGATGCCCCTGAGTCTATAATCTAGTCACTCACTGCATTTCCATCAGATGCTGTAAGAAGAGCCGAGTCCATTGCATTCTTCAAGAAGTAGATGTCTCCTGACACTAGACTGTCATCCTCTGCAACAGTGTTTGTCACATTTATTTCTTGAACCTTCACTGAGGACTTGTTCTTCTCACCATGGTCTTCACCTTTCTCTTTTCCTTTTTCTGCTTTCCATTCTCTGCAGTCTCTTTTCATGTGACTCTTCTTTTCACAATGGTAGCATTGTATGTCACTCTTGCCTTTAGCACTTCGGGACTTGCTACGAGACTGATTCCTCTTTCCACCTTTGTACTTTTCTTTGGTCCTTCCCCTAAAAACTAAGGCTGTTCCTTTGCCTTTGTCCATTGTCTTTCTGTTGGTTTCTTTAGTAAGCAGACAGCCTTCTACACCTGCTATGGTCAAACCATCTGAAGGTGCAGAATTACTCAAAGCTGTGCGAAAAGTGTCCTAACTTTCCGGCTGTTGACCGCTGGGTCAACAACACAACATAACTCAAGTTTCGTACCAAAGTCTTATCTTTTGCGAGTTATGACATGCTGCAGATTACGGCTATAAATGTCATTTGTAATGAGTAGTTATTCTAATTTCAGAAGCCGGGGTGCAATGGAACTTCTAGATTGTAAATACAAAGCCATTTGATCCTTTCAACCCCATTTTTTGTTAAACCTAAGGTAGCCTTAGTATAGAAGGTACCTAGGTATAGTATAAAAACGTCGTTTGAAGCCTCAAAATACATCCACAAGTTAGGGGTGTCTAAAAGTGACAATTTGCGAGAATTGTGACGAAACGGTTGCGGTTTTTCACATAGTTTCGACTTTTTCCTAACCAAAGCACTTGAACACAGTGGAATAAGTCTACTTGAACCAAGAAAAAGTTCTTAAACCCAGAAATCATGTCTACCCTACATTCAATGTAAGCTTGGAGATCCCGACAATAAAGGAATATCCTCCCACAATGGATCTTCCAAACTTGCAATTGATAAAGATCCATCTTCTTGAGAGAGTTTGGATGATTGGTCATGATAGTGAAGTACTATATAGATACATTGACCAAAATGAAGTCAATCTTTTTAGGTGCTCAGATCCATACCTAGAAGAGATAACGGATTACAAGATCTTATATGTCTACACATATGGAGTCGACTGTCAATGGAGATCTATAGTTGTCGACAAGTATGGACAAGAATACAGAGTTGTAGAAAGCACAAATCCACATAGTGTACTAGAAAGAGGTGGATATTTGTTCAATGAAGTACCACAAATGCCTCCACCAAACACGAGAATTCCTATAGGAATTCCAAGAAGACAGCCACCAGGATTCCCTTCAAGAGCGATAACGAGAGAAGGATTGGGAGAGTCTCTGGCTAGACTTGTAGACAATCGACGAGTTAGACCATCCCAAGTCCAGAAATGGGTGAACAAAAAATACTCCGGAGATAAAGATCCGAGAGATCACGTAACAGCTTTTAGAAGAGTTATTAGAGCAGAGGAAGTTTCAGATTTTGCGACACAGTTTGCAGGATTTGGATTGACTCCAGAAGATGATGCGGCTACATGGTTCGACTCGGTGGAAAAATGGGATTTTGAGACCCTAGATGAGCTGTTTGAGGAGTTTATTGAATAATTCTCGCCAAAAGGCATTGCTCACAACACGGTATCGCAAATCCATAGATTCAAACAGAAAGAGAATGAATCAGTACTCAAAGCATCATTACGGCTCAAGAGATATGATAAGATCTATCCGAGAGCGGAATTACCTACGGAAGCACGACTGATGTTGATCTTTATCCAGGGAATGAGAGATGAGGGCCTTCAGAAGGATCTGCATATGATAAGGAGGATGATGCTAAACGAGTTGATCAAAGAAGCTCTTTATCTAGTGGATAATTGTGAGGCATACAAAGAAAAGGACTTAAAGATTCAAGGAGATGACACATCCTCTCAGCACAGTGTTTCACAGATAAGTGAGTCCATTGCCAAGACAATGGCACCTATTGATCAAGAAAAGCTTATCAACGACTTGGTCAAGAGGTTGATTCCTCTTGTAAGGTCTGATTCACGAGAGCCAAAGTGGTGTGAAATTGAGAGAAAATGGACGAACCATATGGAGGAAGAGTGCTATTATAGCATGGAAAATACGAGGGAGAGGTATGTACAACCTGTTCCAGAAGCACCTACTCCACCTAGATACATTACGGGGAATGCGCCAGGGCCAGTAGGAGTCTTAAGGCCATAGCTTCTCTTAGGACAACGACCTCCGTTGCCAGGTGCTAGAATGCCAGTAGACATGAGATACATGCCAATGATGGAAGCATCAAATAAACCAATGCCAGTACCAGCTACAATGTGGTATAGAAACCAAAGTGAGTATTACCCTTCGGAGCAACAAAATGTGAGAGAAACACATGGAGTGGTGAGGCCGGTACAACCTCCACCTCCTGGGGTTTAGTCGAAAGAAAGAAGGTATGAAATGGACGAAAAGACATTGCGATTCATTGAAAATAGAGGCTTATTTAGGTCAAAGCTTGTTTATAGCCAAGAGGAAATGCTAAAAGAATCTCCTCACCCAGAGACAGATTGTCACAAAATTCGTGACAACCACTTGGTCAAACAATGTCCTCATATGGAGATCACTGAAGTAAATGCCTATTGTCTTGAGTGTGGCATCACTCACTTGATCCCTGATTGTCCGAAAAACCCAAAGCAAATCAGGAAAATCATGACAAATGTATTAGGGATTGTTCAACTCCCTAGTAGCTTAGAAAATGAAAATGTCGTACCAGTTCAAGTGGTTACGAGAGCACAAGCCCAAAAGAAAGATGATGAAAATCCAGAGACAAAGAACATGGAAAGTGACACGAGTCCAAAGATAGATGATGGACCAAAGACAGACGTACCAAGTCAAAAAACCAAGAGCAAACGAAATAGTTGGAAAGCTAGAAAGACTAGGATGAAAGCACGTAGGGAACGAGAGCAAAAATCCCTAGCTCAGAAGCTTACGGAAGCTGAGGAGAAGATAAAACAACATGAGGAAAAAGAGGCACCTTCTCTTACACAGATGGTTAAACCTCTAGAAGAACCATCCACGGATGAGAAACCGAGAAGTGCTAGTTCAGGAGGATCTATGTTGGCAGAGAAGTTTAATGAGACATTAGATGCCCTCTTGAAAGCCTATGATGAAAGGCTAAAAAATAACCAAACCCAAGAACACAGGTGGATGACATATCCCGATGGGGAACTAGAAAAGCAAAGGTTTTAAATGTACCAGAAAATGATTCAAACAGCCCAACCTTTACTAGAAAAACCAGTTGCAAAACCTGAGGATGTGATCCGTGTCATGCCTACACACGTAATCCCAGCAAACCAGGAACTAAAAGAGCCAGATTCTAGTCATAAGCACATACCAAACCTCAAAGACCCAACATTAGTGTTGGAATTAGGGTTGTAGAGAAACACACACAGCTTGGAGAAGACGAAGGAAGCTCAAGGCACACAATAGAGAGTGTTACTTAGTGTGCAATGGAAAGATAGGTAGCCCTAGAGTGATGGGCGTATATACAATGCACGGGGGAAAAAACCTCCTAAAGAGGGAAAAAATGCCCCGGCGGTCCTAGTGTGTTCACACACATCACTACCACATGTATATGGTAACAAATCCCCCCTAGAGTGATGCGGTGAACGAGAGCTGGCACATGAGTAAAGGGAAGTGCCATGCCCTGAGGACAGGATCAGTCCACAAAGGGGAATAAGCCCAAAGCTTTGCGGAAAGCTTCAAGCTTCTCACGAGACAATGCCTTTGTGAAAAGATCTGCAAGGTTGTCCTGTGTTGGAACATAAGCCAAGCTGATCTCTCCTGCTGAGAGCCTCTCCCTGACATAGTGGTAATGCACCTCAATGTGCTTTGTGCGAGCATGAAAAACTGGGTTCCTCGCAACTGCCAATGCGCTCTGACTGTCAGTGTAGATAGTTTTGGCAGTGTCCTGTCCAACACCCAAGTCAGCCATAAGGCGTCTGAGCCATACACACTCAACCGTAGCTGTGAAGACTGCCCTATACTCAGCCTCACAACTCGAAGTGGCCATAGTAGGTTGCTTCTTGCTCAACCATGATATACATGAACTGCCAAGCATGAAACAAAAACCACTTGTGGACACTCGCGTGTCAAAACAACCAGCCCAATCTGAGTCCGAAAAAGCATGTAAGTCTGGCGGCAATGATCCCCCCTTGGGATAAAACAAGCCAAGATGTAAAGTGCCACTAAGGTAGCAGAAAATCCTCTTGACAGCCTGCCAATGCTTAGACCCTGGGCTATGCATAAATCTGCTGACCTGCGAGACTGCAAACTGAATATCTGGCCTCGTGTTGCATACATAAATGAGGCAGCCAACAACAGTTTGGTAAAGAGTGACATCAGCAGGATTGCCAGCATCATGTAGACTCAACTTCAAACCTGTTTCCATGGGAGTGGCAATAGGTTTGCAATCCTCAAGTCCAAACTTACATAGAAATGTCTCTATGTAACTCTTCTGACACAAGGCAATACCACCATCACACTGCTTAAACTGTATACCCAAGTAATGATGCAACAGCCCCAAATCTTTCATCTTGAAAGTAGCATTCAAATCAGCCTTAAATTCAGAAATATGTCTCTCATTTGGTCCAGTGATCAGCAAATCATCAACATAAAGAACCACAATGAGAAATACATCATCCTCACGCTTTACATACAATGTGCTTTCTATTGGACTGTTACGAAAGCCTCGTTTAACCAAATGAGTGTCAGATTTCTCATACCAAGCACGAGGAGATTGCTTCAACCCATACAAAGCCTTCTTACATTTGCACACTTTGTCCTCTTGTCCTTTTATGACAAAACCGCGAGGCTGCGTTACATAAACTTCCTCAAATATGTCACCATTCAAGAAAGCAGTAACAATGTCTGATTGATGTACATCCCAACCAAATGAGCTGCCAATGCACATAGAAAACGCACAGTAGTCATACGACAAGTGGGAGCAAAAGTCTCTTCATAATCTATGCCTTTTTGTTGTGCATAACCCTTTGCAACAAGTCGAGCCTTATGGCGATCGATCTCACCATCCGGCTTGCGTTTCAACTTGTAAACCCACTTCGTACCAATGGCCTTTTTGCCAGGAGGCAAATCACATAAAGTCCATGTGTCATTCTCTATAAGTGCATCATATTCTGATTTCATGGCAACAATCCAATTTTCTGAATTTTGTGCTTCATCAAAATACAGAGGCTCCTCAACATCATGTAAACTAGACACAGCCAAAGCATAACAATCTGATGCATAAGATGCATGGCGAGAGCCTGAACGAGTACGACTAGATGAAGGTGCATCCAATTTACTGTCACGCAAAGTGTGCACCAGCCATTTTGGCATACCTCTAGCCTACTCATTTTCAGCTCTTTCCTCATCAAGTACATCATGTACATCTGCATCAGTGATAGGCTGTTCTAAAACATTTTCAGAAACCCCCATAGGCTGTACATTTGCCTCATTGGAACTTACATTCGTATTTCCACCACTGAAAAGAGGCAACAAAGTGTCATAAATGTCCTGTGAGCTTACATTACTGTCTCTAGTACATGACAGCAAGGGCTGAACAGAATCTTCCACAAACACTACATCCCGTGAAACTAGAATACGTTTTGTTTGCGGATGATACAACCTGTAACCTTTGCTTTCAACACTATAACCAACAAAAATACATTTGACAGCCTTATCATCCAATTTTCTGCGCTGCACTTGTGGCACCAAAGCATATGCCAAACAGCCAAAAACACGCATGTGCTCAATAGAAGGTTTTCTATCATGCCATGCTTCATATGGAGTAATAGACTGCAAAGCTTTCGTAGGACACCTGTTAAGTACATAAGTGGCACACATGATGGCCTCAAGCCAAAAAGAATGTGGCAAAGCTTGACTTTTGACCATACATCGTGCCATTTCCGTTAGTGACCTGTTTTTCCTCTCAGCAACACCATTTTGCTGAGGTGTATAAGGCACTGTACATTGGTGTTTTATCCCACGACTAGCCAGAAATGCATTAAATTCATGAGACATATACTCCCCCCCTCGATCGGAACGGAGGGTGTCCATAGTACATTTTGAGACATTTTCAGCCATAGCCAAAAATTGTTTGAAGCACATAAAAACTTCGGACTTCGCTTTAAGCGGAAATACCCATGCATGCCTGGAGTAATCATCAATGAAAGTCACGAAGTACAGGTAATTGCCCAAGGACGGAGTTTGCATGGGCCCACAAACATCACTATGCACAAGCTGCAACCTGCATGTGGCCCTAACTGAACCATCCTTTGGAAACTTAGAACGCTGCATTTTACCCAGAATACAGCCTTCACAAACATGTTTGATAGGTGCTTCAAGAGGCGGCAAAGAAGCAACCATATCAGATTTCTGCAAACGCAGCAAACTGGCAAAATTCAGATGACCAAAACGTGCATGCCAAAGTTTTGCATCTGAAATAGCCCTTGAATCTGCAACAGCATTTGCAAAATTTTGTCCACACTTGTCATACAAAGTGAGCTTATACAGCCCACGGCACAAAAGCCCAGATGCAACAATTTCATCACCAAAACTGAGATCATGAACTGTACATCTGTCATCCACAAATTTGACTACAAGTCCAAGTCTAGCAAGTGCGGATACAGACAAGAGATTCTTCTTGATCCCAGGTACATAAAGTGCATCAACAAGTGTGAAGGAACTGCCATTAGCAGCAGTGAGCACAATCTTTCCAACTCCCTGAACTGGATAAGAGGCGTTGTTGGCACAAGTGACTGAATTCCCATGACGGACAGACTCGAGAGAGGTAAACAATTCACGATGTGAGGTAATGTGCTTTGTAGCACCACTGTCAAAATACCACACATGTGAATCTGCAGCAACTGACAAGCATGCATCATGGACAGCAGGATTGTAAGTGCACTCTGCGCTAAAAGCCCATTCTGCATCAACATCAGTATCACAATCTCCTTTCACAGAAGACTCAACAATGGCTGCATTTGTAGTGGAACCAGCATTTGCAGTGGAACCACCCTCTTTCTTCTTAGCCTCTTTGGCCTTCAACTTAGGACATGACTTGATCAAGTGATCATTGGCTTTACAATAATGGCAACGCATCTTCTTTTTGCCCTTATCACCAGAATTGCCAGACGAAGTGCTGCCACCAGAAGCATTAGGAACAGAATTTTTGCCACTCGCAGCAGAACCATAAGAAGTGGCTGCATTACTGTTACCACCCTTTCTTTGAGAAGCAATAAAAGCCTGTTCAACTGCACGCTGCCTAGTCCTGTTTTTTCTAGAAAGTGACTCTTGCAACAGCAATGTGCATAATGCATCAAACTTGACAACTTCAGGATTTCCTTGGGTCATGAGTCTCCAAGTACTAGCAAAAGTCTGGTAGGAATCTGGTAAGGCATCAAGAACAGTCTGCACAAGGGAACTGTCCGAAATGACTTCACCTGCAGAAATGAGTTGCTCATTGATATCCTTGACACTAGCAAGGAAAGTGTCCATCTCATCTTCCTCATGCATAATCTTCGACTCTAGCTCTTTACGCAGCAAAGCAATTTTAGCCTCATTGCGGCTTGCATAAAGACCTGCTAGAATATCCCAAGCCTGTTTTGCAGATTTTTCTGAACGGATGTGAGGAATAATGGTGCGCTTCACAGACAACGCAATCAATGCATGAGCCTGCGCATCCTTAACATCCCAACGAGCTTGTTCTGCCGTAGGCAAAACAACTCTAACAACTGCAATCCTTGCAGCAAGACCTGCAACATCCTCAACATCGCCTACATCTTCAGAACCAGGACGTACATCAATGCCCTGCACAATGTTCCAGACACCGTTTGACACAAGAACATGTTGCATCATATAAGCCCACATAGGGTAGTTGTCCCCATCCAACCTGTCCTCAGTAGCAAACATCTTGAACACATCTGTGTTGTTGTTGTCAGCCATGGTAAATGTTGTACCTGATGTGAAAACTACCCGAAAACAGGAGAAATGGAGCGGGAACAGCTTGTGCTATATAGCACAAACCGTAGAATACTATAAGGCACCTGTTATGCAGAAAACGGCACTGACAGAAAATCTGCACAAAATGACGAAATAGCCTGTGCAGTATCGCCCGTAGTGGAAACGGAGGCCGAAATGAGCCCAAATCAAAATTCTGAGCAGACCAAGCTCTTTGAGCTTGCCCAAAATATTTGTCGACGTGTGAACGCTCGCCAAAGCTCACTGAAATCGGAGAAAGTGAGCAGGCGTGTGCTGGAGCAGCTGGCGACTAGGCCCAGGAGGACGTGACCTGCTCTGATACCAATTGTTGGAATTAGGGTTGCAGAGAAACACACACAGCTTGGAGAAGACGAAGGAAGCTCAAGGCACACAATAGAGAGTGTGTTACTTAGTGTGCAATGGAAAGATAGGTAGCCCTAGAGTGATGGGCTTATATACAATGCACGGGGGAAAAAACCTCCTAAAGAGGGAAAAAATGCCCCGGCGGTCCTAGTGTGTTCACACACATCACTACCACATGTATATGGTAACAATTAGAACCAAGGATAGTATTGAATACCATGGATAACTCTTCCGAGGGATTTCACCAAGCTATACCTGAGGATTGTAAAGAGATAGATGGTTTTGACGAATTGTGGAAACAAGTCAGAGAGGCCAATGAAGCCGATGACCCAAGAAGACGAGTAGACAAGACTGGTGATGAACGAGGAGTGTTTCTACCACCAATAGAGGAATTTGAGACTAGATCTCAAATGAATCTAGATGTGAGATCGTATTTGGGGGAAAAAGTATCTGTACAATCTATGGATAGTCAACCCCATTCGCTAAGAACATTACCGTCCTACATCGGAGAGTACGAGACCAAGTTAGATGTGGTTGCAGTCCCATCATAGAGATTGTCTCCCAACAAGACCATCGATTCAAAGGGGCTAGTAGATATTCTATCTACCCCAGTCACCTGTACAATAATATTAGTCGAGTTGCTCAGAATAAGACCAAACATGTGGGCTAATGTGGGTAAATGTCTAGAGAACTTTGGTGTAAAAACCCCAATGACTCAAATCAAGGAAGGCATCAAAGAGATTGAAATGCCTCAACTAAATACTAGGCTAGTGCCATTAAACAAGGTAGGCAAGTATTACGAGGGAGAAGATGGAAACACCACCCTTCCTATGGAATTCAATGGTGTAAAAACCATGGAAATCCTTGACAGTGGAGCTGGTGTGGCCATTGCAACCAAAGAGGTTTGGAAAAAATGGGGAAAACCTGCCTTGATATCCACACGAATGACCTTGCAGCTTGCAGACGGGCACAAGAAAAAGCCCCTAGGACTGCTAGAAAAAGTACTTGTTACTTCTTGTGGCATCGAATATGAACACACTTTTGCTGTTGTTGACTTTGGCAAGAAGAACAACTATGACATCATTCTGGGAAGACCATTCATGCGACAATTGAAAATGGTCCAAGATTGGGGTTATGACCATATATACCTGAGACATATGGAAACCATAACAAAGATAAACTTGAGGGACCATAGCTATAGGGATGTGACGAGAACACCGGTTGAGGAGTTTGATTCCGCCACAGTAGCAGGATCAGAACTTCCAGCTTGGTTAGGTAAGCCTAAAGAACTGTGGATGTGTGGAGCTTCACAATGTGGTAGCTTGAAATGTGAGGAATGTATCCTAGAGCGGGTTATAGAGGATATGGACTATATCCCAGAACCATTTCTTGAAGAAGAGTTAGAGCCTTTTGGATGGGAACACATCTTGGCTACTCTGGACATGTGCACCATGGAGGATGCTCCCACAACAAAGTTTTGTGATGAAAATGGCTATGATGTCGTTCCTTATTTTGCAGTAAATGTAATCCAGGAAAATGAAGAGAACCAGACATCAACAAGCTCTCGAAATAAGGAGCAAACAAAGAAATGTGGAGAATCAAAAGATGAAGAAGACGACGAGTTCTATGACTCTGTAGAACACTTCGAGCTTCAAGAAGATCAACGAACCAAGAATCAATGTCATCGCTACACGAATAAAGTGCATCAAAAGTGGATTCCAAAGTACTCAGTGAAGACACAGCCACCACAAGCATGCTCATACATGGCTCCTAATAAGGATGAAAAGACTTAACTAGGAGGAATACAACCAGAGCAACGAGCTAACAATGCTCTAATCAATGGGCTAGAAAAGTCCTCCAAGAAACTACCACCCTCAAGAAAACAGATAGTAACTTTCCACTACCAGCCAAAAAATCAAGGAAAGTACAAGAAGTCAACCTTGCTGAGGATAGTAGCGATAGTGATGAATCTTACGACATCCCCTATCATCAACTCAGGCCATCACTATCACCAACCCCTTCAGCAACAACCATGACAGGTCAAAAGAACAGGACAACAAGTCAAATCCAAAAAGCTCGACAAATCTGGATACCAAAAAGCCAGATCGGCCAAAAACAGATATGGATCAAGAAGACAAAGATCTCTGATGACAAATCACAAGATAGAACACCAAAAGAAAAACAAGGAAAGCGTGCACGAACGGGTAAGAATATCACAAAATTGCAAGATTTCACAACTCAGGTTTGGGCTCCAAAGAAGTTGATTCAAGCACAAAAACGTCAAGAATTCATTTGGATTCCAAAACAACCACAGTATCAACTTTCAAAGCCTAAATTATGTCCCCAACTAAGCGTACAAGGGCTGAAGCAAAGACCATTGTCGACTCACACAACAAAAAGGTGGATCCCAAAGAAGTCTCTTCAAACACAAACAAAGCACGGGCGAGTATGGGTTCCCAAACGAGCGTCAGCAACAAAACAGCCAATAAACGCAAAGAAATGGGTCCCAAAGAAGAACAACAAAACTGCTGTAAGTGCATGGCCGCTTGAATTCTTACAATTCTTCCTACGATTACAGTACAGTTAGAAGAGAGCAAGTCGCTTCAATCAAGCAACCATACAGGAGCTTCAAAGACCATTACATTGCTTAGAATAGGAAGCCTCGCCAACAAATGCCAATAAGCAAATTGCTTATACCCACATCTTGCACAACAGAAATCTTTTCCATGCTTTGGGTGTGTATGCATAATAGGGCTACATTACAAGGCTTGCATAGGCACAATTTTTAATTGCCCAAGCACAACACATACCCTTTGCGATACCCTGTCGTAAAGGATGACTCCAAATAGGAAGGGGGGAGGCATTCTGAATGCGGACCTAACATTATGACTATTAGAGGGCAATGTTTTGTGAGATGCATTGAATTTTTGCGGTTTATTGTGATAATTTTTTGACGAAATTTAGAGTATATGCCCTCATAGTAGTGTTACAGAGAAGTATGGGGACAAAATCCATATATGAGCCCCTAGGGACCTGTGTATAGTGTAGATAGCATTTAGATTTCTATTTGAATGATTTTTCTTTTGTTGAGTTGTTTTAAGATTTTCTTTGTTTATTGTTAAGAAAAAAATAAAAAATTCCATAATCCACATGAAGAAAAGACTGACGAGAGGCCTGACACTACAAAGAGAAGAAGGTACAGGAAAACGATGAAACTTCACGAAGTATGTCTCAGCAGCCACTACAACAGCCAAAGAACTTGTCACAAAGCAGTGTCAACATGCAATCGACAAGTCATACAAGTCAGAGTCGAGCTAAGACACAAAATGAGTGAGGTGCTAGTCCCAAAGCTTCAAGTAATATTGTCTGTGGTCTAAGTGTCTTAGTTATTCTAGGTACTGCTCAAGCTGGAAGAGTTGAGCATATTTACGTTGTGTCGCTCATGCTGGTATAGGTGAGCAAAAGAGTCGAAGTCTAAGTACTCAAGTTTGGTGAAGTGAAGGAGAAGGTCCAAAAGACACTCACATACTGAGCACAGTGAGATACGAGTGGAGAAACTTCTACATCGATAACCCTTCTTGGAAAGGTGGAATCTATTGAGACATCTTTTGATGTCACATGTGCTACATTTATTCCTCGAAACACCCATCATCTCCTTCTTTCACATTGCATGCTTTTGTTGACAAATTTCTCATATGCATATAGAGTGTCCCATGATTGGCACTTGCATCAGGCACTCTTTCCGTGTTTCACCCAAGCACTCACCTTTCATGAACATGTACTTCACGTTCAACTGATCAACTCCAATAAGAGCGTATACCAAAGGCATTTTTTTTCCCACCAGATTTTTTCCCTTTGGTCATCCAGGTTTCAGACCCTAATCTAAAGACACCTATCACCACCCTCTTGTACATATTCCTTCTACATCAACAATAAGGAAATGCTACTCAAATCAATGACCTTAGAAATGTGGATCGTATGGAGCAATATTGGCCGCAAACAGCGTCTGATGGATCGATAAAACTTCCTAAAGCACCATGGATTTTCACAGGAGCCCAAGAACGCAAAGTAAAAGAGGCCATTCGATCTTTGCGGACCCCCACTGGCGTAATGCACTCGCTCCGAACGTGTTTTACTAAAGAAGGAAAGCTTACCGGTTTGAAGTCACACGATTGGCATAAAATGTGTCAGGTACGTTCATAGTGGACTTTAATATCATTGCATAAAATGTGGACTTTAATATCATTGCTGCACATACTTTACAGTTTATTTTACCGGTTGCCATTGAGGGATGTTTGTCTCTCGACATCCGTAACACAATCTACAAACTTGCAAAGCTGGTGCAATGGATCTCACAAAAGGAGATCGACGTAGACTCCATACCATTCGCCAAACTAAATGCTGCGGAGCTTGTGTGCATGTTTGAAAAACATTTTCCTACTACAATACTAACCATTCACGTGCATCTTCTTGTTCACATAGTTGATGAGGTGGAAATAGCTGGCACAGTTCATTCCAGATGGATGTTCTTCTTAGAGCGTTTCATGAAAACGCTTAAGGGATATGTGCGTCAAAAGGCACGTCCGGAGGGTAGCATGGCAGAAGGTTGGTTGGTATCAGAGTCCCTAGTGTACATTGGAGAGTGGCTAGACGGATTTGATAAATCCCGGGACACGCTATGGCGAACCATAGATGATGAGCGCATATCTGGGATTGTCATGTGCAATCTCGGTGTTGAGAAGAAGATGATGGAAGATCTAGAGGCTAAAATCAACCGATTTTGCATGCTTCACAATCCAGTGATGCAAAAGTGGATTTCACAATATGAGGATGCAAAGCAAGAGCAACAAAGGGCACGAATCGAGTGGAGACGGGGAAGACGACCACCGATGCACTATCCAGCGGTTCTGGAGAGCCTACCAACCTTCATGAGCTTAAGATGGTTGCACAACCAATTGAAAAGCGCACAACAATGCAGTGACGAAGTGACTGAAGAAGAGTGGGAGTACTCTCGGGGTTGCGTGACCAAGGTAAGTTTGCAATGTACGACTAGCAAGTGACTTTATTTATAAATGTTTGAACGGCCACTCATAATCTTTGTTCGTTGTAGTATAAGTCATACACAGCAGCATGGTGTAAAGGTCGACATTTTAGGGTGGAACGAATCGACAAAAAGCGTTTTACTCAAGATTGTGGAATCATGGCAAAATTTGAACAGTCTAGTCGACGACGTTCCTCTGATGCAGATCCCGTGGTGGCGGAACTCACTTACTTCGGCACGCTGCAAGAGATTTTGAGGATCGATTACAGAGGATTTTTTGTCGACTTGTTCGACGTGCAATGGTTCAAGATAATCATGGAGGGTCGAAACGCTACTGTGCGTAGAGGAGAGTCTGGTTTTCTTGAGGTGGATTCTACTAAGAAATGGACTGACCTAAGAGACACTTTCGTACTACCCGAGCATTGTGAACAAGTAAGTATATAAATAGTTAACATCCCCCTTTTACAAGTTATGTGCTTGAAAGCTCTCATGTAAGTTATGTGGCTCTGGCAGGTAGTATTTCATCCTACAAAGTCTACATCAAACTGGTGGTACGTCATAGAGGTAGCCCCTCGTAGTGCAAGGACGTATGAAGGCTACCATGTACCAATCACAACGACATCAATGGAGGAGATCAGAGAAGATGCTCAATCAGAAGCCGCTGCGGTGGTGCCAGACGAGCATCAAGATGCTACTACTCTATATGGGGTGCATGCAGAGGAGCTACAAAATGAAACAGAGGATATGTGTTTAAACGGAGAGCTCTATATAGATATAGGAAGTTATGCTGAGTTATGCGAGGATGAGAGAGAGATCTCTTAAAGCCACAAATATTGTATTTGAACAATTTTGCTCCGTGCTGTAAAAGCTCTGGCTCTCTAAGTAGCTTCCATGGTGTATAACGCTCTTTTCTACTCGCGCTCACATCTTTTGATTGAAAATTCTGAGTTTTCGACTTGCCTCTTTTATCACTCGATTCATTGCGTCATTGTATTTATATGTGTCATTACGTCATTGTATTTAATGGTCTTTGCGTCATTGTCTACTCTATTCATTCAATATTAAGTTTAAATATTCGTGTGTTTAATGCAGATATGGATGATGAGGAGTTTCTTTCTTCTTTGTCACCGCAGCAGAGACAGTGGTACGTGGAGCGTCATCGCTCTGGCGCATCATCGCGCGTTCCTACACCATCCGCATCTCCCTCTCTTTCGGAGCATTCGGCGCGCTCCGAAGCTTCGGCGTCGACGAGACGAGCGTCACACTCGTCTAGACACCGGCGCTCTAGTGGTGGCGGTGGCGGTTGTTGTGGGGATTCCGCCACCGATGCCTCCACACCGCCTCGTGTTCGACGAGGCTCTTTACCCTCCCCTTCTTTGCCCGCCCCCACACCAGCCACAGCATCGCCATCTACGCCAGGTTTTGCACGGCTGACTGTTCCTAGAAGCTACACACCTCTACCTACTCCGCCGGGAGCCACCCCACTCGACACTCCTCGCTTCGGCGCCCAGACGCCGGTGGAGACACCTGACGTCCGTACCCCCATCGACACGCCGCTAGAGACCCCTGCCGGGACACCCAGGTTCACGCGTCACCGGCCAGAGGCCTTGCCTTACTCCGTCGACATCAGCGACGGCATCATCATGGATGATGACGGCAAGAAGGTGATCTCGCGCATGCGTGGTCTTTGCTCTCAGCTGTTTAGACACTATATACTAAACAAATGGAGTGAAGTACCAAGTGATTTAAAAAACAGAGTCATCAGCATACTTCATGATGAGTTTTCCCGTTCCAACACGGGATCAGCGCTTCAATGAAGACCTGATGAAGATTCGAATGCGCGAATACTGCAAACACAAGCGTTCCGAAGTGCAAAAAGCAATCAAGAATGGGTGGAATAGGCCAGATTGGCTGGCCAAAGAAGATTGGAAGAATGCGAAGAAAGCAGCGCGCGAGAATCCCGACAAGTGGAAGCAACAAAAGGATGCAGCCAGAGCGCGAGTAGAGGCAGGGAGCTCGCACCACTTGGGGAGCGGTGGATGGGCATCATTTGAGGCCGATTTTGTAAGTCTTTTTCACATTGCTCTTTATGCATGTTCGATAGTTTAGGATTTATGAGTTTTTTAGTTCTAACATAATGAAATCTTTGTATGTTTTGACAGTGATCGATGATAGGACGTGATCCCACACCGTACGAGCGCGAGTACCCAGGCAGGAAGGGCTTAAACGCCCTGATGGACATTCTCAGTTCTCGCGGCGGCATGGTTAGTATTAGGGTTACTCATTTTTTATTTTTTGTATTGTTTATAAATGTCGTTATATGTTTATATTTACTGAAAAATGTCTTATTGTCTTTTTTTGCAGATTCCGACAGATACGCCGCTTTGACGCGATGAACGTCC